>NW_027069974.1:428812-478384 GCF_002906115.3 Quercus suber
AAAGATTCTTCCCCTTTTTGACCGGAATGGCCAAAGGGTCACTGTTTCAGCTTTGTGAAAATGCCATCAACTTGAGCTGCTAACACATTAATTTGGTCCTGCATGACAACCAATCTCTCCGACTGCTCTTTCTGGCCATCTTTGAGGGTCTTTTCCATTTCCGTAAGACGTTTGTGAAGGTTATCAAAGAGCATTTGCAACTTGTCAGGCTGAGAGGCAGACTGTGGTTGTGTAGTGCCTGGTTGCTCAGAAGTAGAGGAAGTAGGAGAAAATAGATGTGCACTCTTTGGAACTTTGGATGAATGACTCTTGCTGGCCTGTAGAGTGAACATAGAGATTGGTCGAGGACGAGCAATCACGTTCCCAATTGAGGGAGGAGTAACACCTTCACGTAGAACGAAGTTCATAATAAGACTACAGAATGGAAGGCACCCTCGTGCTACTGTTCTGGTTGCTGTCTTTCTTATGATGTGATAAATATGGGCACAGATGTCAATAGTGGTGCCAGTGATGAGATCACATAGAAATTGAGCCCTTCCAAGATTTATATACACCGTGTTGGTTAACGAATAGAGGTTTGAAAACATAATCAGCTTCAATGTTGTCAACTCAGGTGAAAACTTGGTAGTACTAATTAATGTGCCTGTGCTGGAAATGTCATGGTCAGGACCAAGAATTTGGAGAATGTCCTGAATCGTTGGAGTACGATCATCATACGGAGTAAGGTCGGCATCTGCAGGCAAGGGAGTCAATACCGTACCGGAGGCTATGCCAGTTTGGCCAGCGGTACGATATATTTCGGATACCGGTCAGTACCGATGTACCATTTCGGATTTACCGCTATATATATATATATATAGTTTTTAAAGCCCATATATATATATATATATATAAATTCATAGATTAAACTAATTTGTAATCTTAAACTCCATACAAGCCCAAGCCCAAGCCCAAATCTATACATCTATATCTATAAAAAGAATTAAAAATTATGTCAAATTTAAAATACTAAGCTTTCACACGTGAACTAACTTGTGGGCTTAAAAAAAAAAATGGAACATCTGACATATGGAAGAACTTCTGAACTTTGACCCTTTTTAGGAGCTAGGAATTAATTAAAATAAGAAAAAAAATCTGACATATAAAAGTTGCTTTTAATTTTATACATCACTTTTGCAAGCTGTCAAACTTTATTAGGTGTTTAAAAAAAGCTAAAAGTCAGGCTTGGGCTTGAGTTAGACGCAACCAAGAAAGAGGAAAGAAAAGAGAACGCCAGGCAACCAAGAAAGAGGAAAGAGAAAGAAAATCTGAAAGAGAGAAAGAGAATGCCGGTCAAGTCTGGAATTTGAGGGAGAAAAAACCATCTGCTACGAGTTTGAGAAACTGCAAGCAACGTCGGTGAGTGGAGAGATGAGAGTGTGAGAACGTTTTTTTTTTTTTTTTTTCTTCTTCTTCTTTTTCTTGTTTCGGCCGGTATGCATTTACAGGCCGGAACACCCGGATTTCGTCGGTACAGCCGGTACAAGGCCGGTATGCCCGGTATTTTTTTCGGTACGAAATAGGAGGGTTAAGCGTACCGGATCACTGGCCGGTACGGTATATACTGGCGGTACCGGCCGGTACGGTACGAGATTCACTTCCTTGTCCGCAGGTTGTGTGATTTTGAGAAGTTCAGCTATGGTGTCTGGATTAATGATGAACTCTGTTCCTCTTACCAGACAATGTAGTTCACTCTCAAGATCAACTGTGTTGGCGAGACATTCCTTCACTAGTTCAATCATCGGATCAACAAAATTTCTGAATAAAGCTGCCCAATCTTTTGTCTCGAAGATCCGAGGGACAAAAGTTGTGTCCAAAATGTCAAATCTGACCTCCCGTTCCACTATAGGAGTTCCCCGGTCAAAAATGTTGAAGTAGGCATCTTGGTGCTGAGGAGTTCTGAATAACTCAATATTGAGTTCAGTAGATGGCTGTGAGGAAGATCGTGTTCTTTTTGCAACAGGCACTATTTCTTCTTCTGACATCACCTCTTTTCCTTTCGAGGATTGTCGAGACATCTGTAAGATAGCAAACATACAGAAAAGTACCAAATGCAATACCACAGGGAATCAACAACAACTTGATTAGATTCAGTTAAGAATGTGAGAAAATTTCACTTTAATCATAAACACAAGAATCAGATCAACAACAAGATACCAAATGGCTAAAATGAAACACACTCCACACATAAGCACAAAAACTATAAAGACCACAGAACCATAGACAAATGACCCATGGCCACATACAGAGAGTACCACATAGATCTCAAACCCATATGTTTAAAGAGAAAGAGAAACTCTATCAAATGAACAATGCTCAGACTAAAGACAAACATGCTGAAGTACAAACAAGATATAAAATAATCTCAGCAACAAAAGAAAATAACCTCAAACAAACAAAATCACCATTTTAGGTAAACTCATATTTGAACACAATATATCGTATAGCACATGTGCAATGTTCAACACAAGAAGGTAATGGTTAACATAGTAAGAATGAAATGAGGGAAAGAAAACCCATACCTTATTCTTGGAGTTTTATACAGAAATGATGCAGAGATAAAAGATTTTTCAGTGAGAAATGAACTGTTTGAGAGAGAGAGTGAAGAAGATAATGAACAGTCACTGAAAATCGAGGGAAAACTGAAAAGCAATTTTAAAAACTGTCTTCAAAAATGCAAAACACGCGTTTTTTGCGACTTAACCAAGTCGCCAGTAAGTCGCCAGGGTAAGCCGCGAAACACTGTGAAGGTAAGATTCTAGAAAAATCTTCTAAGTGTTTTTCGCGACTGGAAGGTTTAGTCGCGAAGGAGTCGCGAGCTGAGCCGTGAAAATCTCTGAGTAACCCTTGCGATTGGACTTTCCACCCGCGAATAAGCCGCCAAAATGAGCCGCGAATAGAGCAAAACTCAAACTTTAAAAATTTTCTAAGTCTTTTTCGCGACTAGAATACTGACTCGCCAGTAAGCTGCGAAAAATCTCTGATTGAGCTTGCGACTGGAGCTTGCGATTGAGCTAACCCGCGACTTAGTCGCCAAAACAAGGCAACACTGTTTTTTTTTTTTTTAAAATTTCACATTTTTGTAAAAGCAAAGTACTTTCCAAAAACAAAACAAAACACTCAAAAATCTTTTTATGTTTGGCCAACAAAAATTGAGCATGTGAAAACACATTTAATCAAGTACAATCACACAAATGAATATGGCATTCATTGAACATAGACTTGTGTGTTGTGTGTGGATATCAAAAATGAGATAGTCCTTAGTCCAATGTGAAGCTTCAATGATCAATTCTATCAAGGCATACACAACTAACACTAGACAATGTGACCTATCTCAATTATAGAAGCATGCATATATGACCTCCCACAAGAACTTGATATCAATACTTTGAAGCTTTTCATTTTGGCTCCATATTCAACATATCATTTGCCATTTTTGAGCAAAGAAACTCTCATTGTGAGATAGATGCCTGAAATTCTTTGATATTTCAATTGATAAGTTAGCTTTTGGCTTTTTGAGCATCAAACATTTTATTTTGGTCGCTTTCCCTTTTTCCTAGTCAAATACTAGTATGTGCGACAGACTTTTGCAGCTCTATATCTCTTTTCATTTGGAGATTTACATTTAGAGAGCTCTTTAAAAACATAAAAATAAAAAGTGGGAAGATATATAGGCATGAGTCTATGCATGTCTCAAGATCAATAAAACCATTCACTAATCATTCATGACAAGGTTGAAGATCTATTTACAATAATCACATAGATTTCAAAATTTCTTCCACAATGATATAAGTGCATGAGAGACAAGCTAAGCTCGTTAAATGCACAGAGCCATTAGTACAAAGGTACAAGGCTAAACATGCTTTGAGACAGAAACTCAACAAAGTGATCAAACTTTATGGATTTTCAACTTTTTATGTGTTTTTGGTTTTTTGACACAAAAGTAGTAGAAGAATGATCAAAAACAAGAAAGATGTAAAAGCATTTTAAACACAAACAAACCACAAATTAAACAGATACTCAAAAACACAACGCAAATAACCAATCATATCCACAAAGCATTGGAAGAATTGATGCATGGACATGTTATAATGCTTATGCATGAGTACCCTTGTCACCCACACGTCACGTGCGTTTGGGGTGATATCCTTGACGGATCGGGTACGAGAGTTAGGACTTTCAGACCTCCTGTTGAAGATCTCTAAGCAAATGGTGAAGGCGCCAATCATTTTCATCACGTCCGTCATTCCGGAATCACGGTTTTGGCTCCTTGATTGCTCACCACCCCAAGACCTCAAATCGTTTCTTCTTCCTCGGGACCGAGGTACACTCGCATTGTTGTCTGCTCTTAGCTTTTGACAATTTGGTCTAGTGTGTCCTTGTAATCCGCAATAGTGACAAATATAGTTTATTCTAGGACCCTGCTGCTGTCTTGGGAGAGATCTTCCTCTAGCTCCAAATCTGACTTTAGATTGATTTCGGGATTTGTAAAACATCCGTTGATTAGCCACATTCTTTTTCTTTTCAGCCTCAACTATCTCTGGAGTAGACTTATCAACAACCGTCTCTTTGTTTTTCACAAACTTTACTTCCTTGGTGACTTTGGCTGATGAGTTGCTCCCTCCGGTATATCCCAACCCAGACTTGTCTGAGGCATGTCTTTGAGATGAAATAACTTCATCTAACTTCCTAGAGGAGACCCTATCTACCTTGGCATGAGCTTGTACTACCTCTTGCTCGAGAAACCTCACCTTCGTGTAAGCTTCTGATAGCTCACCATTAAGTGCTTCAATCTCACACTTTGCCTCCTTATATCTAACCAGCAGGCTTTTGAAATCTTCCTCAGCTCTCTTCATTTTCTTCACAGCTGCCTTTGCCACCTTTGTATACTCTCCTGATTTCTCAAGAAGTATTGCGTAATTCTTTTGAAGGCTGGATGCGTCTTCTTCTTCTTCTCCTTCTGATTCTTCAACAATCCCAATGGACTCCTCATCAGAACATTCACCCAGCTCATTCACAAGAGTACTCAAATCATCTGAAGATCCCACATGTGTAGTGGTCATGAATGCTGAGTAATTTCCTTCTCCGTCACAGCTTTCTTCAGAGTCAGATTTTGATGAGTCTGAGTCACTTAAAGTAGTGGCATAAACCTTTCCTTTTGACTTCAAATAATTTGGACATTCCTTTTTGAAGTGTCCATGTCCGTTGCACTCGAAGCACACAATGTCCGAAGGAGATTGAGACTCCTTCCCTTCTTTCCTCGTAAACTCTTTCTTATCACCTCTTGAAGATGAAAATTTCCCTTTATTAAATGTTTTCCCACTGCCCTTCATCTTCATAAATTTTCGGAAGTTCTTTACAAGATATGCCACTTCCTTGTCCACTCCATCTTCTTCGGAGGGATCATCCATTCTTTCGGTGATAGTTTTGAGAGCAAATGATTTACTCATCTTGTGTGAAGGCAGTCCCAGTTCATATGTTTGGAGAGACCCAATCAGCTCTTGAATTTTGATCTCATCCAAGTCTTTACTCTCCTCTATGGCTGTGACTTTTGCTCTAAAACTTTCAGGCAAGGACCTCAAAATTTTTCTCACCACCTTGGTATCTTCAATCTTCTCACCAAGATTGAGTTTAGCAATGACAATTTCGTTGAGTTTCCCATAGAATGAATCAAATGATTCATCTTCACCCATCTTGAGCTCTTCAAATTTAGTGGTAAGCATTTGAAACTTTGTATCCTTCACCTTCTTAGTCCCTTCATAAGTTGCCTCCAAAATTTCCTAAGCTTCCTTGGCCACTGTCATGTGAGATATCTTGTGGAATTCATCAGGAGACATAGCACAGAAAATAGCATTTAAAGCTTTACTATTTGCATTGGCTGCTGCAAGAGCTGCCTTATCCCAATTGGCCTTAGGAGCCTCTGGTTTAGTCCAATCTATCTCAACCGCATCCCAAACGGTATCTTCTATAGAACATAAAAATGCTCTCATTCGGACTTTCCAAAAAGCATAGTTATTACCATCAAAAAATGGTGGAGCAGTGAGAGATTGAGACCTATCCATCTCAACAAGGGGTCAAGGATCACACTTAGGTATTAAAACCATAACAAGTGTACCCGCTCTGATACCAAATGAGAGTTCAATATGGGTATGAAAACACCCTTGAACGTTTAGACCCCCAGATACAAAATACCAATTCAAGCTTTATATCAAACAATTAATGTACGGAATATGATAACAAGCTTATAACAGGATTGACAAAACAATCTAAGCCAAATATAAACACATCCACAACAGTAAATATAAGACAAAGATAAAGGAAAGAGAGATGCAAACACACGGACAACACACGATGTGTTATCGAAGAGGAAACCGAAGTCCTAGGCGTAAAACCTCTCCGCCGCCCTCCAAGCGGTGATAAAATCCACTAAAGAATATAGTTGGGATACATGAACAGCAGAAGACTCTCCAAGCCTAATCTACCCAAGTACCTAAGCCCTCAAAACTTCTTGCTCCAACGAGGTTACGCTGAACCTATTTCTTCTTTAACTTGCTGGATTCTGCTACTTGACCATAGCATCAACCAATGTATATTGGTTCCTTCCCAAACTGCTTCCCTAAGCACCAAATGGACCTTCTCAAAGACGTGGGTGTGGTGAGATAAGGGTTTGGTAAATGACCTCTCAAGGGTATGACAATGGAGAGGAAGAGAGTAGAGGAATTTGTAGAGTCTCTTTAGATAAAGATTGGGGATGAGGCAATCTTGTCTTTCTCTAGGATTTTCTCTCACAAAATTCTCTCTAAAAGCTCTCTCAATATGATGGGTATAAGGGTGTATATATAGTAGGGTGAGAAGGGAATGCAAAACGTCAGTTTTTACCAAACAGGGCAAGTTGGCAACTTGGTCTCGCGGCCTGGCCAGTCTGGAACTTTTGTCCTGTAGCGTGACAGCTAGCGCGACCCTTCAGCTTCCTAGTGTGCCTCTCACGTGCCAACTTTTGGCAGCTTGCCAGTCGCGATCCACCCGCGAGCCCTAGCCACGAACCTCTGTTTTTCTTACACACTCTTGAGCTTTTCTTCACAACTTCTCACACACTACCCTTACAATTTTCCCACCTAAATACAGGGTTGCTAAGTGCTAAATTACAAGCAAATTAGTCACGAAAAAAAGCCAATTAAATGGTTGATTAAATTCAACCTTACAAAAATCCTAAGGACTGACAATGGTGGGGAATACACCTCTAATGCTTTCAAACAGTTTTGTTCCACACAAGGCCTAATTCATCAATTTTCTTATCCTCACACACCCCAACAAAATGGGGTGGCTAAAAGGAAGCATAGACACATTGTTGAATGTGCTCTTACCATGCTTTCCCATTCTCAATTGCCACCTTCCTACCGGTCCTATGCTGTCTCTACAGCTATCCATGTCATTCATAGACTTCCTACTCCAGTCCTTAAGAATCTTACCCCTTGGGAACTACTATTCAACTCCAAACTAGACATCACACACCTCAGATCCTTTGGTTGTGTTTGTTTTCCCCTCCTAAAGCCTTACAATACACACAAGTTACAACCACACACCACACTTTGCATTTTCCTTAGTTATCCAGCTCATACAAAGGGCTATATCTGTCAAAACCCTCACACATCTCGGATTTACATATCCAGGCATGTCCATTTCAATGAACTTGAGTTTTTTAACCCTCAGTCTTTAACCACTGGTCTTACATCTGCCTCATCTGTTTAGTCCTACCCACAATGTCCTATCTTTTTCCCTTTTGTCACTCAGCCTCATAATTCTGGCTCTACTAACTCTATGCCTCCTTCTACACCTGATTCCACTTCACAATCATCTCTTCCAATTGCCCCTGATCTATCCCAATCAAGTCCTATCTCATCTGCCTCATCTCCTCTCCCTATACCTCCATCCATTCCTGTCACTGGTTCACAGGTTCATGCTCCTATTCCCACAGCTGCTTCCCAGGTCCCTACTACTGTCAATAATCACTCTATGATCACAAGGTCCAAGGTTGGCATCTATAAGCCTAAGGCACTTCTTGCTACATCTACTGCCCTTCAAGCTGCTACTAAGGGCTCTCAGCCTAAGTCCACTAAGTCAGGTTCATCTACCAAACCTGATTACACTACTACAGAACCTCCTACTTATAAAATTGCAGCTCAACATTCCCAATGGTGTTCTGCCATGGATGATGAGTTTCAGGCTCTTCAGAGGTAAGGCACTTGGATTTTGGTGCCACCCTCTCCTTCACAGAATTTGGTTAGTTGCAAATGGGTCTATAAGCTTAAACACAATAGTGATGGTTCAATAAGCAGATACAAAGCCAGATTGGTGGCCAAGGGGTTTCATCAGCAATTTGGGGTTGATTTTGAGGAGACTTTCAGTCCAGTCATCAAGCCTCCTACTGTGAGAATAATTCTCTCTCTTGCAGTTCAGTTTAACTGGCCTTTAAGGCAACTTGATGTGAGTAATGCATTTTTGCATGGTTTTCTAAGGGAGGATGTTTATATGGTCCAGCCCCCTAGCTATGTTGATTCAGCTCATCGTACTCATGTTTGTAAACTTCTTAAGTCTCTTTATGGTCTCAAACAAGCCCCTAGAGCTTGGTTTGAGAGGTTTTCATCCCAATTACTTCATATGGGCTTTCAAGCTTCTCTCTCAGACTTCTCCTTATTCACTCTCAGACATGGCAACCTGGTGGCATTCCTTCTAGTCTATGTTGATGATATAGTACTCACTGGCAATAGTCCTCAGTTCCTCAACTCTCTCATTGCACAACTCAGTACAGTGTTTGAACTTAAGGACCTAGGACCTCTCAGTTACTTTCTGGGTCTTCAAATCACCAGGACTTCCAAAGTATTACTTGTGACTCAGACCAAATATGCTCAGGACTTACTTCTAAGAGTTCATATGCACACTTCCAAACCAGCTCGTACCCTTTGTGCTCCTAATACAAGATTATCTCCTACTGATGGTACCTTACTTTCTAACCCACATGAATTTAGAAGTTTGGTTGGTTCCTTGCACTATTTGACATTCACTAGGCCAGATCTCAGTTTTGCAGTTCAACAAGTATGTCAGTTTATGTCCAATCCTACTGATATCCATTTAATTGCTGCTAAAAGAATTATGAGATATGTGAATGGTATGTTACATCATGGCATTTTTCTTCAACTTGTTCCTCTTTCTCTTTCTGCCTTCTCTGATTCAGATTGGGCAGGGGATCCGTATGATAGACACTCCATCACTGGCTACATTGTTTATCTGGGCTCCAATCCTATCACTTGGAGTGCTAAGAAGCAGGACACTGTCTCTAGATCCTCCACTGAGTCCGAATATAGAGCATTGGCCACCACTACTGCTGAGCTCTATTGGCTTCGCCAGGTGTTGAGAGACCTTGGGGTTTTTCTTCCTGCTCCTCCTAAGCTTTGGTGTGACAATGTGTCTGCCCTTGCTATTGCCTCAAACCTCGTCTTCCATGTGCGCACCAAATATATCGAGGTAGACTACCATTTTGTTCGCGAAAAGGTGTTGAGAAGAGATCTTCAGGTTAAGTATATTGCCACGGGAGACCAACTGGCTGACGTGTTTACCAAGAGTCTTCCTTCTTCCTGTTTTGCCTTTCTTCGATCCAAAATCATGGTGTCCATTGACCCCATGGTTTTGAGGGGGGATGTTGAAGAGAGCGCAGAAACTCAGAAACATAAATTGAAAATTGAAGAAGAGGAAGTGTAACGGCTAGTTTTTGAGTCTAACGTCTCCTTAGAACTAAACGATGCCGTTTCATATATTGTTATAAGTGAAGCTGATTTTAATGAGGAAACGGTGTCGTTTATGTTTATTAGAACAATATCGTTTTATGTATGTTGATTATAAGATCACTCAACGGTGTCGTTTGAGAGCATCTCTTCTAACTGACCTCTGTGCACAGGGAACACGAGGTTCTTGGAGTTCTGTATTTCAGTCACAGTTCCAGCAATAACTGTCAATCCAAGCCAGGCTGTCATTCTAGTATTTGCGGAGCATTAACTGCATTTAGTTATGAAGTTGTTATGAGCAGTTGCAATACTGGTAGATTCAACTTGTATTATACTTAACACTATAAATAGAATAGGGACTAATGTATCCAGATTAAGCTTGTGGTAATAGAAATTATTTTCTCCATTTCATTTTCTCTTGTGCTTTGCTCTCTCTCTCTCTCTCTCTCTCTCTCTCTCTCTCTCTCTCTCTCTCTCTCTTCCTGTTGTTTTTCTATTTTTTTTTTTTTTTTTTTTTTTGAGGGAAAACTATGCATAGAATGGAAGAGATTGTGACAAATTTATAGTAAGAGGGTGTGAATAAGAACTGACAAAAATAAAGGAAGATGAAGGGAAAGAGGAAGAACGATATTAATATAGAAGGTAGTGGGGAAATGAAAAGATAAGGGAGGGAGAAAGATTGGAGAAGTAGTGGGAGATGAAAAGGTAAGGGAGGGAGAAATGTTGAAGAAGTGTAAACATTAAAAAAACTAAATGTTAAAAACAATTATAGGAAAATTGAAAAGAAAAAAGATAATGACGTGGATGCTGATGTGGCTTAACTGGAGTGTAGTAACAATATATGTTAAGTTTCAGTTTTTAGATATATATATATATATATATTGATATAGATATAGATTATATATAGATATAGATGTCCTACATGGTAAATTATTAACTATAGTCATCCAATTACCTATACAGCCATAAACCAAATGATCAGTCTCTCTCTCCACGTCAAAATAAAATTGGAGATTAGATTTTAGCTTAACTAGCTTTACAGGAATAAATTACAATTTTTTAAAATCATAATTTAAAAAAAAAATTGTTAAACGACCATGATATGAAATTTTTTGTATAAAATTAATTTAGTTAGCATTGTTTTATCAAGTTATGTGGTAAAGCCTTTGTTTGGATAACTTGATGGTATTGGATGATTTTATTATTAATTGAAGTCACAATACTGACCGATAAACTAGTTAGATTCAATTGTTCTATGCTTTAAGTGGATAAATTTTCATATTATCATTTGAAAAGTAGATGTTAGTATAACTTAAATACAAAAGCTTAATTAGTGAGTAGTTTTTCTTCTTAAAAAGCGAGAAGAATGTATTTTAAATAAATAAACAGATTTTGAATTGAAAAAAAAAAAAAACTTTTTAAATTTGTCACCTTAAATCTTGAATTGTATCGATATATCTTTTTATTTTGAAAACTGGTTCCAAAATCCGGAACATTAAAACTAAAAGACATCTAATTGAGGTAAACTCCAACCTGAGGGGAGTGTTAAGGAAGGCAAAAAAAGAAGAAAAGAAAACAATATGGAAAGTCCACTGACCCTAATTCCTCGATCAGCAAATCATCTCTATATTATCAGCAAAATCAAACTCACAAGAAACGCAATGGCTACTAAACAACTTCTACTATATTCATCAATGTTGTCAATAAAAACTGTGTACATAGAAGCACATGTATAAAAACACAATATAGGCAAAAAGAAAGAGAATAACACACAGACCGTAGATGTAGAAAATGTATATAATGTGAGTGAGTTGTTGCCTGTATGGGATGCACCAATACCACCACCTAATTGTAGGTTTTCAGGGCTGAACAAACAAACCATGTTAAAATTTATATCGTTGAGTTCAATTTATACTTAATGTAACTCTAACTAATGTTACACTATCCAATAACTTGTTATAAAATTCATATTTTGAAAATTCACTGTTGAATAACATGTTTTTATATGTTTTTAACATTCTTATCAATTTTTATGTCAATTGGATGTTATTTACTATTCAATCTATAAACTTATATTTTATGTATTATTTTAAACTATAAAAAATTGAATCTAAACAATTGATTGATGACATGGTTATTAATTTTTGATCAACATGAAAATTTGCAAGCATGAAAAATATACGAAAATAATGTAATATAACGGTAGATTTGTTAAAATTTGCATCCGATTAAAAATTTTACATATTAATGTTATGACATATAATTAATACATACATTTGAGTCACTTTTTAGGAGCACGGTATGTAAAATATAAATTTTACATATTAAAACATAAAATAATGATATAATATTCAAAACTATATTAATAATTAGTTAGTCACATTATAAAACTTATTAATGTTATGACATATAATAAATACATACATTTGAGTCACTTTTTAGAAGCATGGTATGTAATTGTAGGGTCAAGATTTGCGGCCCAAATCCAGTAGATATGGAATAGGAGCCCAACGAGCTCAATACAATAATCTTGTAAATGATGGGTGAAAGAGTTAGGCTGATAATGAACTAAACAACGTTGGATGAAGGTTTGCAAGATAAATAATTGCAAAAGATAAATTTGAAACTTGAACAAATTGATGTCCAAGGAGGTAAACTTTTGTTCATATAAGGTTGAGAGCTACAGTAAACCTTTCTTCCTTCTTCCTTTCTTAAATTCCCCCCCCCCCCCCTTCATGAAAGAACCTTCTCCTTTTTATAGCTGTTTTTCAATCATCTTTATCGTACACTTGTTCTTCATCTAAGCACCTACTTGAGTACATGTCACATCAGGTATCTTCTTTAGTTCTCCATGAGTGGTGGCAGCTGAGATTGCACTGTTCAGGAGTCTTTTCCACATAAATGGGGCCGGAAAAGTTACTACTGTGCATTAAATGCGGTGGCATCAGCTTTCTCTTTAAATATTTTTCTATTCTTATTATCTTTATGCGTGCATGGAGCTCATCCTTATCGTTAGAATTTCCTGGAAGCTCACCCACACTACCCAGGTATTTGCTTGACTGATATTCTTTAAGTCTAAAGAGAATAAACTCTTCGGACTATATTCCTCTATTCCTTCCTTACGTGATTCTCCACCGTTGGGCCTTTTCCAATTCTTTACTCCTCCTTGGACATACTCGTATTTTCAAATAGGGCCCGGGGCCCAATATACTTGTTTGGGCTTTTACCCCCACAGTAATATATAAATTTTACATATTAAAACATAAAATAATGATATACAATTAAAATAAATATTAAATTTATTTGAATTTTATACTTGAAACTTTTGCTAATAGAATTTTAAGATGAAGCAGAATTTTTAATTTCTTATAGTTTAGAAAATATATTGTTATTCTTAGTAACTTATTGGTAAAAGAGTTTGATCTACATTAACTATCTATTGTCACTATATTAATAATTAATGACAATTAATTATGTTTATGCATTTAGTAGTATAACCTATTACCAAAACACTTTAATTTTGAAAGGAAAAAATTGAAAAGGAATGGGCATTTTTAGGAGATAAAACATGGCATTTGAGACTTATGATTATTATTTTGACTTTCTTAATGCATAATGTGAACAAAGAAAGAATAAGTGTTATCCTTATGTGTGGAGTAAAGTTTCTTGAGATGATTATATATGAGATCTTCACAGGCTTTGTAACCAAAATTGACAAACAAACTCTTCATATGAGTGTCATTAAAAAGAAAAATAAATACTAAACTAAAACTCTTAACTCACGGGAAAAAAAAAAACTGAAATTTGTAAAACTTAAACATTTTCAAGTGTGTGGATTGAAAATTTTAAAAGTATATAATTTAACACTTAAATTAAAATTGATGACAGAAAAATGTGTATTGACAAAATAGAAATTGTAAATAATTCATATAGTACTGATAAAGAGGAAAAAAAGGTTGATATTAACAATTAAGCATTTGTATCTATCCAAAAATTAATATAGCAATAGTTTAAAAGTTGTAAACTTACTGGATTTAGTTGAAATTGAATATTAGTGGAAATAGAATTTTATACTGTTAAAATTTTAGCTAATAGAGTTTAATCTCAAGCAAACTATCTTCATAAGAGTGTCATTAAAAAATAAAATCAATACTATACTTAAACTGAAACTCTCTTAATTCAAGGGAAATAAAAAGTGAACTCGTAAAACTTGAAGCTTTTCAAGTTTCTAAGCTTGCACGATTGATGAGGATAAATAAAATAATATATTTATCTAAACAAATTATAATAATAGAAAATTTAATGATTGATAAAAATCATGTCTAACCATATTTAATGAGAAGTTGATATGAACAAAAGTATAATGTTAGTCTAATTTGTGGAGTTAATGTTTGTCTAATTTGTTGAGGTGTGAAACTGAAATCTAAATCTTTAAAACATCATGCTTTTGCTCAATTATTCTCCTTTTTATTAATTAAAATTTTACTACTCAAGAAAATTAATTTAATCTAATAATGCACATATAAATATAACACAAATACAAATGGAACCCTTGTTGTAGGAGACAATACAAAATTTGATAATTCTTATATAATTAATAGATAAAGCATATATATTTATAGAGGTTTATATAATGGATTTCTTGGATTTAAAATTGCAATTATGACTCATAAGCAAAACATTAAAACACACACACACACACACACACACACACACACACAAACAAAGTAGAGAGATATATACCTAAAATAGTTTGGATGGTAGGTTTGATAAAGACTTCTTCTGTGGATTTCAAAAACTTCGAATTGCCTAAGTAATAATGAAAAAGAAAAAAACAAAGGAGAGTTAGATTTCTAAACAACATAAAAATTGTAAGAGAATGAGAATTATTGATAATGTGGAAGAGAGAAGAAGAAGAAGAAGAAGAAGTTGTGCCTAAGAATATATAAGAATATACGAAAAATAATAAATAAATAAATAAATATATATATATATATATATGGAGAGAGAGAGAGAGAGAGAGAGAGAGAGAGAGAGAGAGAGAGAGAGAGAGAGAATTTTCTATTGTGAGGAAATTAGATTTTTAATCATTCTAGGAATTATAAGAGAAGAAGAATTAATTTAGGATGTATGTTTATCCCAAAAAAATGTCATATAGATTGAATGAAAAAAAATTAGAAGTAATACATATACTATGTTTTTTTTTAACACGTGATAATATAAATTAAATAAAAAAAAGGATTAGATGAAAAGTTTGGATTGTATAATTAAATTAATATTTTTATCAATTTAGAAATTATAGAGAAGAAGAAGATTAGAACAAAATATATATATATATATATTTATTTATTTATTTATTTATTTATTTTTTAAAATCTAAAAAAAAATTTGCAATTTTTTTTGAGAGAGTTAAAATTTCTGCAATTTGGTGAAGTTACTTGGCGCAACCACAGCTTCAAAGACCAACGTTTATTATATAGTATATAATATGATATATTTTCTTTTTCTTTATCTTTCTTTTTGATAAGAATTTGATATATTGGATAGGAATTCGATATATATCTTTTTAAAGCAAAAGACATTCAATTGAAATAAATATCACAATAAATAATTCACTTTAAAAAAAAAAAAAAAATGGAAACCATGTGTCCATGAAAAGAAGAGGCGTGATGTAATCCATGAATACATAACACATTCACACTGCTAACTTTCCGTTCTACAATTCTCTCTCTCCCTAACAATAATTTCCATATTTTGCGTTCGTTCTTTTCCTACTTGCACTAACTCTCTTTGTCATACTCAATGCCTCACCAACCTTCTTTAAAACACTAGAATATGTCAAACTGGACACTGCTAGCAGATCACACTACACTGCCTTTCAAAGAGACAAGCCAAAGACAATATATAAACCCTGAAATCAATTGCCACTGCCATAACAAACCATTTCTGGGAATTGGGATTCCCTCAAAACTTCATGATCGGTTAGTCGTTTAACATTTTACGTATACTTCCACTCTTTTATACGTCGTTTTGTTTAGTGGAATACAAATCAGAACTTATATTTTTACAAGGATTACATATAGGGTCATTATCATCATCATTGTCATCATCATTTATTACTGTTACTTTCTAATAAGGGTCTGTTTGCACCCGCTGTTCCTTTAGTTTTTAGCTTATTTATTTTATGTATTGTTTTTTGAAACCGCACTTTGTTTATTTATCACTTTTTAAAAAACTTTTTTTTTTTTTTTTACAAGTATCTTTTAGTCTATTTTCCACAAAAAGTCAAATAAGCTGATGCCAAAGCTGACGGAAAATTTGGTTGATGAAATATGGCATTGCTTATATTTTTAATGCTGAGTCGGTTTCTCTTATTGGAATGCTTGCAGCAAAGCAAGCGGCAATATGAACTTAAGCCTATTTGGGTATGTCAGAATCATGAACTTTCATTTCTGCACATAATGAATCACTCTCATTCACAAGCAAACGGCAAAGCAGTTGGTGAGCAAAATACATAAACAGAAAGTTAACCAAAGCAAAAAAGAAAACCTGCACTAGATATCAGTATAAAAGAAAGGTCAGGCATATTACTACACAAATAAACAACAATTTGAAAGTACTCAGTTCTGATATAAGTCTGTCAATTTTGTTTAGCAGCTGGGTATGTAGCACTTTATTTACAGTTATTACGTTTTTTGCTTTGCTTTGTTTTCTTTACAGATATTCTGATGATTTCAATCCTCTCACCCCACATATCGTTTACCATGCATTCTAGGCTAATTTAAGAACAAGAACTTCCATAGTTATTCCACCAAGATAAGATTCAACCAAGTATATTCATCCTGAAATTTTCAAAATTGAATACTAATTTTAATTTTCATGACCAAATAGAAATCTTGTATGTCTAATTTGTTTGGTCAAGTTCAGAGAAGAGTAATTAATGCACCAAGGAAAAAGTAATAAAGGACATGTTAATTAAGAAAGTATTAAAAAGTACAACTTTAGATAGAATAGAATAGTAGAAAAGAATAGATGTGGCTGATCTTTATTAATCTGTTGAGGATCTATGGACGACCCCTTAAGACCAAGGTTTAGTTGTTGTTCTTTCATAATATTATCAATTATACACTCTCTTTTACTTCCTTTTATTTATTTATTTATAGTAAATTGTGTGCTATAAGTAATTGGATGACATGTTTTCTGTATATACTTATAAATGTATTCTTGTATGCAATACAGAGGTTGAAGAGCAAAGGGAAAACAAAAAAATGAAGGGTGACAGTGATTCTGTTGGCCTTGTTACTCCATTTGCTAAAGCTGGATTCCTCAGTAGAATGTCGTTTTGGTGGTTAAATCCATTGATGAAAGGGGGCAGGAAGAAAACTTTGGAGGATGAAGATATACCCAAGTTGCGCGAGGCAGAACGAGCAGAAATTTGTTATTTTCTGTTTTTGGAGCAACTTAACAAACAGAAACAAAAGGACCCTTCTTCCAAAACTTCAATTCTAAAGGCAATAGCTTTATGCCATTGGAAAGAAATTTTATTTTCTGGGTGCCTTGCTTTGTTATATGTTCTCACACTATCTACAGGTCCTCTACTTCTGAATGCCTTCATATTGGCTGCTGAGATAAAAGAAAGTTTTATGTACGAAGGTTATGTTTTGGCAATATCATTTTTCTTTTTAAAATGCATACAATCCATGTCAGAAAGGCATTGGTACTTCCGAAGCAGGCTTATTGGCCTGAAAGTGAGGTCATTGCTCATAGCAGCCATCTATAATAAGCAACTGAGATTATCCAATTCGGCTAGATTGATTCACTCAGGTGGCGAGATAATGAACTATGTTACAATGGACGCTTACAGGATTGGAGAATTTCCATATTGGCTCCATCAGACTTGGACAACATGCCTCCAGCTATGTATTGCTATAGTAATTCTTTTCCATGCAGTGGGGCTAGCAACAATTGCAGCAATGTTGGTGATAATTCTCACCATGATTTGCAATATTCCACTTGCAAAGCTACAGCATAAGTTTCAGTCTAAGCTAACGGTGGCACAGGACGAGAGATTGAAGGCTTGTTCTGAGGCTCTAGTGAACATGAAGGTTCTGAAATTGTATGCTTGGGAAAATCATTTCAAGAATGTTATAGAATATTTAAGGAAGGTGGAGTACAAATGGTTACGTAAAGTGCAGTTAGAGAAAGCATATCATAGCCTTCTCTTTTGGTCCACTCCAGTTTTGGTCTCTTGTGCTACATTTGGAGCATGCTATTTCCTTAGGATTCCTCTTCATGCAAATAACGTTTTCACCTTTGTAGCAACTTTTCGCCTTGTTCAGGAGCCAATTGCATTGTTTCCTGATGTTATTGGGGTGGTCATTCAAGCAAAGGTTGCATTTGCACGTATTGTAAAATTCCTTGAGGCACCAGAGCTGCAGAATTCACATGTCCAGCAAATTTGCAACATGGAGAGTGTGGATCATTCCATTTTTATTAACTCAGCAGAATTTTCATGGGAAGAGAATTTATCGAAGCCCACCCTGAGAGACTTAAATTTGGAGGTTAGACTTGGCGAAAAGGTGGCTGTATGTGGAGAAGTTGGCTCAGGCAAGTCAGCTCTTCTAGCAGCAATTCTTGGAGAAGTTCCAAAGATTCAGGGAACCGTAAGTTTCTACCGCTCTTTTACTTTCTTTTCTAGTTACAAAGTACATTTTAACCTTGGTGAAAACTCTCTTATTACATGCATTCCTACACTTCAGCTCTAAAGCATATGCATTCATATGGCGACAGTGTATTCTGAGTATATTGGTTCCATTTATTGAAATTACAGATTAAAGTATATGGAAAGATTTCCTATGTTTCTCAAACAGCATGGATTCAAAGTGGGACAATACAGGATAATATTTTATTTGGGTCTGCTATGGATAGTGAAAGATACAAAGAAACACTGGAGAGGTGCTCATTGGTTAAGGACCTTGAGTTGCTTCCTTTTGGTGATCTCACTGAAATAGGAGAGAGAGGTGTTAATTTGAGTGGTGGTCAGAAGCAACATATTCAACTTGCCCGTGCTCTTTATCAGGATGCTGATGTATTTCTCTTAGATGATCCATTCAGTGCTTTGGATGCACAAACTGCAATGAGCATATTTAATGTAATTGTATTTCTTGAACAGCTTCCATGTATATGTAATTTTTTTTTACTATATATATACTAACTTCAAGTGTAAATTACTCAAACTGTTACAGGAATATGTTATAGGAGCACTATCCAAGAAGACTGTCTTACTTGTGACCCATCAAGTTGATTTCCTGCCTGAATTCAATTCTGTTTTGGTTAGTATACTAAAGTTTCATAGAAGATTAAGTGCATAGAAAAATTATTTAAATTTTATCTAGCATTTTTTCCTCTATTCAAACAACAGTAAATATTTTGGAGATGTGACACACTAAATAGATTTGAAATTGGATTAGATTGTATGAGTGTTAAGTCTCAGATTGGGTATTTAATAGGTCAATATGGACTATATAAGCGATTATTAGTAGTCCTAATTGTGACTTGACTTGTCCTTGGGAAATGCCTGCAAAAGAATATTTTACCATGGTTTTATTCCTTTTTCAGTCTCCCCTTCACTCATCAGATTTTGGAGGAATTCCATGCATTCTTTAGTTATGTCATGCACTATGAAGCAAGAGTCACTTATCCTCCACATTATATTGATCTTTACTTTCTTATTATGTAATTGGTTATTGATATTATCATTAGTTGGAATCTGTTAGTTTTACACAATGATTTGGTGTGAGTTTCATTTTGTGGACAGTTGATGTCAGATGGAAAAATCCTGCAAGAAGCTACTTATAATCAGTTGTTGGCCTCCAACAAAGAATTTCAGGACCTTGTTAATGCACATAAAGAGACGGCAGGTTCTGAAAGGCTTACGGTTGTTAGTTCTACCAGTAGACAAGGAACATCGTCTAGAGAGATTAGGAACATTTATGTTGAGAAGGAATTACAAGCAAATGAAGTTGATGGATTGATTAAGCAAGAAGAGAGAGAGAGATAGGAGACACGGGCTTCAAACCTTATAAACAATATCTGAATCAGAACAAAGGGTTCTTGTACTTCTTCATAGCCTGCCTCTCACAACTTATATTCGTGGTCAGTCAGATATTGCAGAACTCATGGATGGCTGCCAATGTTGATAATCCCCGTGTCAGCACATTGCGATTAGTCAGGGTTTATTTGTTGATTGGATTGGCTCCAATACTGTGTATATTATGTAGAACTCTTTCTACAGTTGCTTTGGGTCTTAAATCTTCGAAATCCTTGTTTTCACAGCTATTAGACTCCCTTTTTCGTGCACCCATGTCTTTCTACGACTCCACACCTCTGGGTAGAATTCTTAGTCGGGTAAGTGTCACAAACATAAAATATTAATGTCCCTGTTTGACTTCTAAAACTAATGTTTCTACGTGTCCTCACATTACGTGCAGGTTTCTTCTGATCTGAGTATCATAGATCTTGATGTCCCATTCAACCTGATTTTTTCTATTTCGGGTGCCATTAATGCGTATGCTACTCTTGTAGTACTAGCCATTGTCACCTGGCAGGACTTGATTATCACTATCCCAATGCTTTATCTTTCAATTAGCTTGCAGGTAATACTGGACAACATCCTTTCATGAATAATATTCTGTGGAAGCATGCCATACAAATCAATAATATTTTAGACATTCTGTAACCATCATCCTTGGCTCCACGATGCTAATATAGTAGATAATCACGTGAAGTGAAGTGATCGTTAGTGCAATGCATACTGTCTATACGACAAATGTTGGACAATGGAATTGCTTTTCATCAGTAATAGCTTAATGTAGAGTCAAATCAGAAAAACAATATGACAAATCATGACCGGTTCATGTGTTAGGGATAAGAATACAGAACATGTAAATTTAAATTCTTGGACTTTTTGGAATTGTTACTGAATTTTAGGTAGAGTTTCATAATCTTTTACTATATGAAGGCTTTCTCAGCCTTTTGGCTAAGATCAAATGACAGTAAAATGCCATTAATTTGTGTTAAATTTTGAAAATTATTTTCATAGTGATTGTATGTCTTGATTAATAATGTAGAATTCTGGCCAAATTTTATTATGAGTTATGTTGTGAATAAGTATTAAGAATTCGTTGATAATGTTCAACTTATTGGATCAATTGTGCTGAGCTGAAATTTCCCTTTTACTAGAGATACTACTTTGCCTCTGCGAAAGAATTGATGCGGATCAATGGAACGACCAAGTCCTTAGTGGCAAACCATCTAGCTGAGTCTGCAGCAGGAGCCATGACGATAAGAGCTTTTGAGAAGGAAGACCTGTTCTTTAAAAAGAATCTTGGCCTCATTGATACAAATGCTAGTCCTTTTTTCCACTGTTTTTCAGCAAATGAGTGGTTGGTTCAATGGATAGAAATAGTCTGTGCGATGGTTCTTGCCTCTGCAGCACTTTGCATGGTTTTGCTTCCTCGTCGGACTTTTAGCGCTGGTCAGTATATGATTTTTATTCTTGGAAGTAGGACCATTTCAGTAATTTAGTTACTTACACATCTTCTATGCCTCTGCCTTATTTTGTAGGAAGAAAATTTTGGAAATATAATTCATACATGATATTGAACTACTGCCTCTCCTATATGATTTGCAATTGCAGGATTCATTGGAATGGCACTTTCTTATGGTCTTTCCTTAAACATGATGCTTGTCCGTTCAATTCAAAAGCAGTGCACTGTGGCAGATAACATCATTTCTGTGGAAAGGCTAAACCAGTACATGCATATTCCCAGTGAAGCACCTGAAGTAATAGAAGGGAACTGCCCCACAACTAATTGGCCAGCTGTTGGTAAAGTGGAGATACAAGATTTGCAGGTAAATTTTGATTCATTTAATATCAAATCAAAGGAAGCTATGTGTACATTCTGAGAAATTTGATTTGAAAACAGGTCAGATATAGGCCCAATGCACCACTTGTTCTTTGTGGGATAAGTTGCACTTTTGAAGGAGGGCAAAAGATTGGTATTGTTGGCAGAACTGGCAGTGGGAAAACTACTCTAATAGGTGCTCTTTTTCGTCTGGTGGAGCCAGCTGGAGGGAAGATTATAGTTGATGGCATTGACATCTCTACAATTGGACTACATGATTTAAGGTCACGTTTTGGAATAATACCTCAAGATCCTACTCTTTTTAATGGAACTGTGAGATTCAATTTGGATCCCATGTCTCAACATTCTGACCAAGAAATATGGGAGGTACTATTTCGGTTCTTTTCCAGTTCTGGTTGCTTTGACAATAGAAGTATTTATTGGAACTTCCACTGGGTGAACAATGCTTATAAAGAAGTATTACTCATTTAATTCTGTATGGGTTGCAATTTTGCAATAAGTGTATATTTTTTTATTTGAAGGTTCTTGGAAAGTGCCAGCTACAAGAGGCTCTTCAAGCGAATGGAAAGGGCCTAGACTCCTTAGGTAACGTTTCAATATTTTAATATGTGACATGTGCTGAATTCTAAATTTTGATCATTAACAACTATGAACCTGTCACTCAGTTACAGAATCTGGATCGAATTGGAGCATGGGGCAGCGGCAACTTTTCTGTTTAGGCCGTGCAATTCTGAGGAGAAGTAAGATATTGGTGCTCGATGAAGCAACCGCATCAATTGATAATGCAACTGATATGATTCTGTAGAAAACTATTCGTGCTGTATTTACAGATTGTACTGTGATCACTGTAGCTCACAGGATACCCACAGTGATGGATTGCACGATGGTTCTTGGTATTAGTGATGGTAAGTCACAAATTATTTCAACCCCTGGACATAGAATTAATATTCCTTATTTGTTTGAGCACCCAAATCCTATACATTTCTGTGGATGCCTTCCATTACATTGATATATCTAGTTTTTGAATTTCTAATCTAAATATTCCCAAGATGTAGTTTTAGATTGTAGTCCTTTTCTTTATCTGATCCACAAATCACAATGTATATGGTATAGGGTTGAAATTAATTCACTTTTGACTTCACAATGAGCAGATGGGACATGTTGCACTTTTCTTGACTATGTGGCAACTTTATGTCTAGTACATATACATTATATGGAAGGATCTGATGTTGATATACAATTTAGTGAAACAAAACCCCAAATATAAATGTGAAAACTAGTAGAGATGCATGAAGCAATAAATTTGGCATGAAAAAGTTACTAATAGGAAATGTTTCCATTCTATTTCAGGAAAATTAGTGGAGTATGATGAACCAATGAAGTTAATAAACAAAGAAGGTTCCCTGTTTGGACAGCTTGTTGAGGAATACTGGTCTAATCTTCAGTCAGCAGAATCACATTGAATATAAAAAAATTTCTTAAGTAGCCTTTTATTAGCTCTGGTTTGGTGTTGTGAAAGCAATGTAAAGAAAAGAAGTTTATTTAGTATAAATAATATCAAATTTTATTTTTAGTTTTACCTCACACTAAATAGTATATGGATCCACACATGCACAACCCAAATAAGCCACATGGCACAATAGACACATACTTGAGTTTTTTTTTTTGGTTTTGTTTTGTTTTTGAGAAACAGACACATGCTTGAGTTGATGCAGAGGAAAACTCAATGGCTAGTTTTTAATATTTTTATGCCCTGGTATTCTCCCTCCTTTGAATCTCCACTATTCCACAAAGCCTCTAACCCACCCTACATTCCTAATTTAGGGCTTGATTTGGGGATTTTTATTGTCTAGGACTAATTATTCAATTGATTGTTAAATCATGTAATTGAGGTCCTAAATTGAACATTTGAGCCATTAATTATGCTGAATGGTGGATTTTAGTGAATAATTAAAGATTTTAAGTCTTAGGGTTAGGGTTACAAATGACATTCCTACTTTGGGGATTTTTATGTTCTAGCTATTTTTATTCATAGATAGCTACTGTCAGGGACGTTTTTGCGACAAGGGCCGAAAATGTGAGAATGACCCAAATCTCCCATTGGGTTCTTTAGAGGTGTTTATTGTGGAGAATCAAGCCCAAAATTCCAAGTGTATAATGAACAAAAAGCTAATGGTGCTTTGACAAGAGAAAATCAAAATGCTTATAACAAAAGTGCAGAAAACTATAAAAAATATAACAGGTTTGAAACTTTGACCCACAGTCACACAGAAGAAGGAATTGAAAGAGGTTGTGAGGAAAGAGGGAATGTTCCCCTGTACCCATATTTCCACCCCCAAGCTTCGGAATTGTGAGATTGTTGACTGGCTGAATGAGGTTTTGCTCTGAAGTTTCAGGTATGTGAGTAGAACATGATTGGTTGTTTTTTTAGTTGAAGAAAGACTCTTGTATTGAGCTTAGGGTGTTGCTCTTAGAGTAAAACATCCTCCTTTGTTTTGAATCTGATTGTGGAATTTATATTGAGTTTGGGGTGCTTTAAGTGACTGGTTTTTGGTCAATAGAAAAGGTTTTGGACCCCAAGGTTTTAAGCAAGTAGTAATTTTCAGGTTTGCTTTTGTTTGGATAAAATGAATGATTACTTTTATCATCATTAAGGGAAATGCTTGACTAAACCCTTATTGGCTCCTCATTTTCAGTTGTTTCAGACCATTGGGAGGCTCAACTAGATGAGAGGTAGCAGCTAAAGTTGGCCAATGAGAGAGCCAACCATTTTTAAAGGAAAAAAGAGGTTCAGACAGAAACTTTGGGCCATAGTCACACAAAGCATAAAAGCTGTTTTGGGGTGGAAATTTTGGATACAAGATCTTCTCCATGAGCCTGAGGTGCTACTAGTGTCCCTTGCCCACTTGGTAGCACGCATGGGTTGGGCTCATGCAAAAGGTTTGAAAGGAACCGACTCATACCCTCCAAATCACACTTTCTCAATTTTCCCAATAAGTCGCATGGGCTTGGCCATGCTTTAAAAGAATAAAATATAATATAATACATGAATTGAGCCCACAAGGAAGTCAGACTTGTTTGAATCGGGCTTGTACGAAATGTGTCATAAAAATGGGTATCAACAGCTACTTGTAAACTTTATTAGGATGGTTGTGCAAAGGCCCATGCATAGTGGATCCTCTTTTGTAAGTTCTAATAACCATGTCATTAACAAGCTAATAAAGAAGGGATAAGTGGGTCTTGACCTGCTTTTTTGTTTTGTTTTTCTGAAGACATCATATGCTTGATCAAAAGTAGGAAAAAGATGATAGATCGCCCACACTATCTATGTGACTATGCAAACCATGGGAAAAAGGAAGCTATTTTTTGTTGTTGTCATTGTTGTTATTGTTATTTTTGATAATTTGACAATTATAATAACTAGTCGCAGACCCGCGCAATGCGCGGAAAAATATGAAACACAGTGCAATAAAAAAAGTAATCTCTTTTTTTATAGTGTGAGACCTATTAGACCAAGTTGTAACCATATATACTTTGTTAATTACTATACAGGTACATGCGAATCAACTCTTATAGGTATATTTTTCTCCTAAATATAGATCAATATTTCATTCTTTCTCCTAATCAATAAATCATATATCATAAAGTGAAAATATAAAATAAAATAAAATTTAAAAAAAATTGTTTTTCATCATATGAACATTTGAATAAATCCTGCAATAAAAAACTCTTCAAATTCATAAACCATATGATTATTTAGATTATATAGTAAAATAAGACCAACCTATCCATCATAACAGTACAGTATCATCTAGATATAATTATATAAAAGTCATGTTTTGTTGATATTGTCTCATTAATCCAAAAGTAACATCTATATAGCTAATAAGATCTTTAGAGAGTAACATATGACGTGGAATTCTTAGTTTGAATAACTGATTATAGATAAATAAATCATCCAACACAAACATCTATTAGAAGATAGACTCTATAACTTTAATACAAAAATTTGGCAAAATGATTAAATAGTATACTACCTTCAACTTAGTGATATTGATATTTTTTATAAGGAATGTACACATTCAACCAAGAGGAATTAATCAAAGAATTTTATTTTTTTTTTTTTTTTTTTTTTTTTTTTTTTTTTTTTTTTTTTTTTTTTTTGTGTGTTTTGATCTTGTGCTTATGGATGCCTCCATTGGGGTTTAGGGGTTTAGCTACAAAGAAAACACCATAAACATGTTAGATTCAAACTAAAGCAAAACCCAAAAAAAATGAGAAAGAAGAAGCTCATGGTTGTGTAGATTCTCGGCTGCTTCTGTAACTTCTATTTCTCCATGCTTTTCTTCTTTCTTCCCTTTTTTTTTTGTTTGGGATTTTTGGAGGGAAAGGGGACACCATGAAGGAGAGCTAGAGAGATTTCTCTCTCTACCTAAACCCTAGGTCTCCAAGGGATTTTTCAATGAATGAGCTCTATCCTCTCTTGCTAAGGAATGTGTGGGAGTGTATTTGTGAGTCTTGCATGGGAGTGAAGCAAGAATAGTGTGCTATCATGAATTGCATGCTGGCCAAGCATGAGCTAGCAGTAGATATGTCCAAAATTGGCTACTTGGGAGAATACTCTAGAACCAAATACAAGGCATTTCTCATCAATTCACCATTCATTTCTGATACACACCAACAATCAACGGACCTTAAACACACTCAATAAAATGTTAAGATAGTTAGATAATTTCATTGAGTGATAAATGTTACGGGACCAAATTAAAATAAATGTAAAACTGTTGGACCCAAATAAAACTAGTGATAAATATTTCTTGATAAATCTTACTAACTTCCTACATCAAATAATTCTGAGCATGTGCCAATTAGTTACTATCCCAACTGTAGATCATTAGAGCAATCCTGAAAAGTCCAGTAATATGTCAAATGTGATCTTTAAAGCATCTCAAAGGGGAGACAATTGTCAATTTAAGAAATAAAGCAAATTTTAATGGCAAACCCACAACTGGCAAATTTCTCACTTTCACTACAATTTGATCAACTTAAGCCTGATTTTTTTGTCTTTGGATAAGAAAATGAAGAGAATTCTAATATGTTTAATGTCATGTCAAAATAAGCCCCTGAGACCCTTGATTTAAAACTCGGGTTCCCAACTGAATTTGAGGTCAAACAAAATACGGTATCTACAATCCCCATACCTAAACTCCAAACATGTGCTTTGGTAGTAAAATCAATCCTTCCACGAAGGGTGCTATATATATGGTTCCTAGACCTAATCTAGGTAATGACTCCATTTTTCTTTGCCATGGTCCACTCAGCCGAGGTGTACCTCCCAGTGAACCTATAGATGGGTTGAAAATCGAAAGACAATCCATTTAAAAATTTGAGGAAACCTGCTTGGTTGGGAACTTAGGAAAAAATTAGGGATCATACCTGAAGAAGGGGACTCCTCACAAAGAATTTTGTGCACGTATGCATGCACAGTTAAGACCTATGTATGCATACCTGCACACGCATGCATAGGTTGATTAGGGTTTCAAATTCCCCTTTCCTATTTGGAATGTGATTTTCTTACCAAGGCTTCTCACATGACTCTTATGGCCTGAAGAACTAATTAAGATAGATTCAAGCTCAGATTTCCAAGAATCAAATAGGAAAAGAAAATAAAAAAGCAAAGTCAAATAAGATGCATACATATCAAAATATCCCATAAGTTGTAAAATAAGTACATGTCCTAAAATAAAAATATATAAAGATGTTCTTAAAATACAACTCAATGTCTCAAATAAAATCTAAAGTGTGGAAGATAATGCTGAAAAGAAAGGAAAAAGAAAAAAGCTAGAAAAAGTATGTCTGTCTGTGTGTGTCTATCTGTCTACAGGATCATCACCAATAATGCCTCTTCCTCGGCCAGTAGCTTGGAGTCGTCTCAGGGTCATCACCATCATCATCATCACCCAGGTAGGCATACCTCCTAGGACCATAGATCTACCTAGAATACTCAGTCACCTCCAATTTGAGGTTCCCAACAAGCTAGACAAACTCCTTGTACTCTGCCACAATGGGCTGAATTTGAAAAGACAATAGTATTTAGACAAGTCTAAGGAATGTAAGAAGGGAAGGAATGCAAAGAAATAAAAATGAGGATAAAAGAACTCACTGCTCATGTGCCCTAAGGAAAGGGATAGCCTATGACATTCAGGTTATGTCTTATAGAACGCTCTTGAGCAATGCCATCAAGACCATAGGTATAGAACAACCAAGGCAAGTGGGAAGGGTCAACTGGACCACCCACGACAGGACTAGCTGCATCTTGACATGATCAGCACATTTGAATATCATCACATGCGATATATGTAAGATAAAGAAAGAAAACAGAAGAGAGAGAAGATACATACTCCAATGGGAAAGGAGGGCATAAGACGAGTCTCACTAAACTCAACATAGTCTAGATCACTCAAGGGCCACTAGGCGTAGGGTATGTCATTCCTCCAAAACTGGTACTCAGTATCCATCTTGGAGAGTGGGGTAAGCATGAAGGGGTGAGGATTCATTGGAATTTGTGGCGCGTCCTCACCTAACAAATGACAAGAAACCCTCTCAACTAAGTAGAAAACCCTTAGACCGGCACCTTCCAAGGGTTTTGTGATCCCAGAAGAGATGATGGCAACTGCCTCCAAGTCTAGAACCGCAGCAAGAGGATCACCTACTTAAGGATTCCAAGCAATTTGCAAAAGCATACATGGTTAAAAGAAAGACCTTGTGGAATATACAAAGACAATAAAAGGAAAAAGATTTTTTCTACTCACATCCTCAAAATAAAGGCTGTTAAGATGAGCCTGAACTGAAGAGAAACTCCTCAAATCCACCACCGTTCTACGAGTAATGAGGCCAAGATTCACAGCCCAACGCTGCAAGAAAAGCACATGATATTTTGCAAGATAGAAGATAGTTTACAAGATGATAGTTTACAAGATAGAAGATAGACGCAATTTGTAAGAGCATGAAATGCAGTTTGTAAATGTAGATAACATGATAATAAATACAATTTGCATGAGTAGGAAGTACATACTTGTAAAACTACATAAGAAAAAAGAATCAAACCTTAAGGAGCTTCCAAGGCCCCACTAGCTGGCGCAGAGTCCCCCGGTTGAGTGTGTTCAAAGATATGTACAGGTAGGCATGACAAGCTTGCCCCAATTCACCCCCCGAACTTGCCTAAAGTCACGAAAGAGAGCCAACCACCCCAATGACACCATCTTCCCTCCATTGGTGGAGAGATACGCCCCTAGTATATACAGTAAGAATGTCCTAGCCATTTGAGGATAATCATCAAGCATTGCTTAAGAATAAGGTCTGTAACCTGCCGCTAGATCGAAATAGCGAATGCTCTCGCTTGAATGCCTATGCCCTGGTAGGTCTAGGCTTAGCTAAGTACTTGACTCACCCTCTAGATTAATGAGGGCCCCATCACATCGAAGATCGGTCATTCGGTGGAAGCCGTGGGGAGTCACTGTCATCTCTCAATCAGTAATGTGAAACATGTAAGTAGTGTCCTACCACCTCTTAGCCAATGTCTATGCTAAGATGTCTTTGGTGGAACTTTCTGGAAGCTAGCAAATGATAGGCTCAAAACTAGCACCGTGTACCAATGCCTTTATGTCGTCTGACATGGCCTATACCAAGAAGACATTTGACTAATACTACCCTTACCTGTGAAAGGTGCAAGACCTACAAAAAGGTGAAAAAGAGAGCATGAGAATCATAGTTGGATACAGAAATAGGTGAAAAAGGGTCAAGATAATCAAAAAAGTAATTTCTGAGTACCAACATGCACACACAGGTCCCGCGTTTGCGTATGCAGGGTCCTTGCTTGTGTGCACATGTTGGGGCATGCGTCTGTATGAATTGATGAATGCGAACGTGTACTGATGAAGAGAGTATGCGCATGCATGGACACTAGTTGCGCACGCATGCACGACACATGCGCATGCATGTACACAGACAAAGAGAGTTCTTTGATAGTCTCATCCGACTATTAATCAAAACTCATCCTAAGCATGTTCCTACCCCACCTAAGACATCGAGTTTTAATCTAGACCCATCCCACAACAAAAACCAAGCATTTACAGGTCCAAAAACATATTAAAATGGAAGATTAAAAAAAAAAAAAAAACTTGAAAATGAGAAAGTTTTGTAGTGTATGTACGCATAGTTAGGATGCCCACGCATGCCCTATGTCTACGCACTCATGTCTAGAAACACTAACTTACTTCTATTTTGTTTTCTTCTCTTCCCTTTCTCATATTTAGTCCTTGTTTAATCTCGTTCCTCTCTTTTTAGTCTTGGGTCAGCAGTCTAACATGCTTTGTTTTGTCTTTATGATAGAAGTATAATTAGGGTTTGTGTCCTTGTACAATCTCATGAACATGCATATGAATATGAACATGCATTGATGTATAAGTGATTTGATGCTGTAAGATAAGTGAGGTATGTCATGCATAAATTACATAAACAGGCATTTGGATGTTTGAGTTTTGAGTTGTTTAACATGCTTTGCTTAATATCATGAGTTCAAAGCTTGAATATTTAGCTGTGTTTCTCGAATTTGCTTTTCAGTGCTATTATTTAGTTGGTTTGTGCTCAATACCATGATAGATGAATGCTAGGCTTGGGTATGATATACCATTTTTGCTTGTTTTAGATGCATGTTAGAGTATGTGTGAGTTAGAATAACATGTTAACAGACTCTTTAATGTGATTAAGACTTGGAACACAATGAGTGGAGGCCGGCCCAAGGATCGGGTGGAGTTGGGTGCCTAACACATTCCCATCCCCATGCCTAAACTTCGGACACGTGTTGTGGTAAAATATCAGTCCTTCCACAAGGGTGCTATATTTATGGTTCCTAGATCCAAGGGTTGAGTGGGGTTGGATGCCTAACACCTCCCCGTCCCCATGCCTAAACTCCGAACACGTGCTCTGGTAAAAGATCAGTCCTTCCACAAGGGTGCTATATTTATGGTTCCTAGACCTAATCTAGGTGGTGACTCCATTTACACCCTCTGCAATGGTCCACCCTAGGCCAAGGCTTATTTCCCATGAGGTCTAGAAACTCGTAGTAGGGGTGTTTGCACCCACACTCCCATAACAAGAAAAAATAAAAAATAAAAATAAAAAAATAAAAGAAGAAGAAGAAGAAGAAGAAGAAGAAGAAGAAGATTTTCTTGCCTTTTTCCACTCGTAGCTTCTCCTTTTCAGTTCTGTTTAAACTAATAAACTTGATCAAGAAATTCAACTTGTAGTATTTAAACTAATACCAATGGCAAGAAAATATGACAGAAACACTAAATCAAAGGAAGAGGACAAAAGAAAATAATATTTTGGTCTGAGAGAATTGAAACTACAAACAATATATATATATATATATATATTTTGTTTTTGTTTTTGTTTTCTTTTTCTTTTCTGAAGTCTCTCTTCTTCTTCTTCTTCTTCTTTTTTTATTTTTTTTTCTCTGGGAGCTTGGTGCATGATTTTAACCTAGTGCACGTCACAAAATAAGAACGAGGAATAAAGAACACAAAAGGAACAAGACAGGATGATAACAAGAAACAAAAGATAAAGGGAAAGAAAACTGATTTTAAAACCTGTGCTCTTATACCAAACAATGCGAACCTTAATCAACACGCTTTGAGACCCAACGTTTATAAGTGAAACGCGAACCAAAGGTATAAGTAATAGACCTTGACCCAATGATTATAATGAATCACGAACCAAAGGTATAAAGTTTGAACACCACATGGAAGAATCCCTGATAAGTTTACAGTCCTTGAAGAACCAAAAGAAGATAAAGCCTCACCTTTTCTGATTTGTTTTTTCAATAATCCCTTTTACAATGAGTGCATGCTATTTATAAGGCATGAGTGAAAAAAAAATAGAAAAATATATTAAAAAAATGTACTAAATAATAAAACCCTAAATAAAAGTTGATTTAGTCTGAAATTAGCAGATCTAAAATAGGAAAAATAGCTAAAAACGTTCTAAATAATAAAAGCCTAAAATTAAGGTAGATCTGGTCCAAAATTAGACGCTCCAGACTAGGAAAAATATCTATTAACTGATATGGAGCTAGAAAATCAATCAGCCATTAATCCACGCCATAAATCACACCTAATTATGCCAAATTAGCCCTCAATAGCTTGGATTAAATTTATTACGCCTTCATCTTCTTTTGGGCCAAGCTTGGAATGTCCACTGTTAGAATCAGCCCAAATCTTTTGAATCAACCCATTAAGTGCTTCTTTGATCTTCTTGGATCTTGCTTTAGTAATAGGCCCAACTGGAACATGCAATGGATCCTTGAATGCTTGTTGATTCTCATCAAGTGAGCCAATTAATTCTTGAACTTTGATATCATCAAGGTCCTTGCTTTCTTCAATTGCAGTGACCTTTGCACGGAAGCTCTCTGGCAACAATCGAAGGATCTTTCTCACAATTTTTGAATCCTCCGTCTTCTCACCCAAGCTAAACTTGCGAATAACCATCTCATTCAGCTTGCCATAGAATGAGTCGAATGACTCGTCATCACTCATTTTCAGCTCTTCAAATCAAGTGGTTAGCATCTACCACTTAGTATCCTTCACCTTCTTCGTTCCTTTATAGACGGTCTCCAATATCTGTCATGCCTCCTTGGCAACTGTTATGTGAGAAATCCTGTGAAACTCATCTACAAAAAAACCACAAAAAATAGCATTTTGTGCTTTGTTGTTTGCATTAGCTGCCGCAAGAGCCACCTTATCCCATGTGGATTTAGCAGCCTCCGGCCTAGTCCATCTTACATCTATAACATTCCAAATAGTTTCATCAATTGAACACAAGAATGCCTCATCTGGACTTTCCGAAAGGCATAGTTGCTACCATCAAAATATGGTGGAGCATTTAGAGATTGAGATTGATTCATCTCAAACAGGGTCAAGGATTGCACTAAGGTGATTAAACCACAGCAAGTGCACCCGCTCTGATACCAATTGAATGTTCAAAATGTGTATAAAACACCTATGAATGTTTAGACCCACAATTTACAAATTACCAACATAAGCTTATTATCAAACAATGTATGTGCAAAATATGAAAATAAGCTAAAACATAATTGGTAAAACAATCTAAACCAAAATTAATCACAACCACAACAGTAATTAAATGGCAAAGATAAAGGGAAGAGAGATGCAAACACAAAGACAACACAGCGATGCATTATCGAAGCAGAAATCGAAGTCCTCAGCATAAAACGTCTCCGCCGCCCTCTAAGCGATCAATAATCCACTGGAGAATAAAGTTAGGATACATGAATAGAAGAAGACCCTCCAAGCCAAATCTACCCAGTGCTCCTAAGCCCTCCAAGCTTCTTGCTCCAACAGGGTTACGTCAAACCTTGTCTTCTCTAGCTTACTAAATCCTGCAATCGCCCATTGCATCAACCAAAATGAATTGGTCTCTTCCTAATTGCTTCCCAAGCACCAAAAAGCCTTCTCACAGATATGGGTATGGTGAGATAAGGATTTGACTAATGTACCTCTCAAGGATATGTCAATGGAGAGGGTGAGAGTAGAGAAATTTGGAGAATCAAAGGATGAAGATTGTGGATAAGTCAATTTTGTTTTTCTCTAGGGTTTCTCTCTCAAAATTCTCTCTCGAAGCTCTCTACAATACGTGGGTATAAGCGTATTTATAGTGGGGTGTGTATGGAATGCGAAGAGTCACTTTTGTAACAAATAGGGTGTTCTAGCGACTCAAGCTCACGACTGGAACGAGTCGCAAGTTTGAGTTGCGAGCGAATGGCCTAGCCAGACTGAAAGTTTTGTCCTGTAGTGTAATAGCTGGCGTGACTTTTCAACTCCCCTGCATCCTTCACATGTGTGCCACCTTTGGTTACTCACCAATCGTGAGTCAGCCGCGAGGCCCTTCTTGAGTGTATTCTCTTGAGCTTTTCTTCACACACTCTCACACACTAGCCTTACATGATTCCCACCTAAATATAGGCCTTCTAAATGCTAAATTACAAGCAAATTTGGCATGGAATAAAGCCAACAACATGATTGAATAAATTCTACCTTACAGAAGGGCATAGCACTGAGCCAAAGAAGGCCACCATGATGGCCTGGCGCCTGTAGAAGGTCCAATGCTCTTCCAAATCCACAAAGTCTCCTCGATAAGCAATAAGGCATTTAGCTTCGCCAAACCAGCAAAGAAGAAAATTGAAAGGGATGCTACCTCCTAAGCTACTCCCATATCGGATTAGAACATCCACAATAGGAGTCTTCAGGCCTAATAGCTCCACCAGCTGCTTGCAGAACCAAGATCGAGTTGGTGGTTGATAAACCTGACTTATAGGGGTAGGAAGAGAAAGAAAGCGATCATACTCCTCCAAAGTAAGGACCAAGTCCACATCCCCATTGGTGATGCACCTCAAAGCGAGATCCCAACAAGTAACTATGGCCTCTAGTATGTGCCAATCCAAAGAAGTGTGAAAGAGTGAAGTGACATCTTCAAGGAACTACTTAATGTAGGCCCGATCCTTGGAAGAGAATGAAGTCCACAATCTCTTGAGCTGCCTCTCATGAAAAGTCTCCCACTTCAGCTTCACCATAGTATCATAAGTCTTCAGCCCAAGAACATTCATGCTTAGATCTGAAAGAAAGCAATCATACTCCTCCAAAGTAGGAACCAAGTCCACATCCCCAATGGATGCACCTCAAAGTGGGATCCCAACAAGTAACTATGGCCTCTAGTAAGTGCCAATCTAAAGAAGTACGAAAGAGTGAAGTGGCATCTCCAAGGAACTGCTTGATATAGGCCCGATCCTTGGAAGAGAATGAAGTCCACAATCTCTTGAGCTCCCTCTCATGAAATGTCTCCCACTTTAGCTCCACCATAGTATAATAAGTCTTCAGCCCAAGAACATCCATGCTTAGATCTAAAAGGATCCAGTGTTCTAATGCAGATCTATGCAGAAAAGTGAAGAAAAATTGTGTTTCTAAGAGTTTTCAATGATGAAAAAGGCTAGGAGAAGACCCTAAAAGTCATAGACTAAAATATGGAAGGTCTGGGGAGGTGCCTAGCTTTTATACATGCTTCCCGAGGCCGACGCACCGTGTAGGGCTGCAGGCCCTAAGCGGCACACCTACAAGGGCTGTGCCCTCGAGACACGTGCCAAGGTTTTTCAACCCCCTAGCAGAAACCCACACCTATTCTAAACTTAAATCCAAAGAATGGAGAGTTTTAGATAGCTCCGAAGCAAAGATTCCCTCGGGTTTTGTACTAAAGTGGTGCGCGGTAAGTTTAGCAACAAACTTGTGCTTCAAATGATTTTTTCACACAACCAAGACTACACAAAGCCTACACTAGGGTACTTTATCTTTGCGTGTATCATCCAACATCTCAGAATATCTTGAACCTCATTTTCAAAACCCAGTTCACCCAGTTTAAGGGTTGGTTCAGCCCTCGTCGTCAAGACATGTAATGGGACAGTGCCAGGGCCATTCCCAATCACTAGTAGTAGTCCATCCAGCATGGTATGTAGATTGCAATGATCAATTCCTCAAGAGAAATCTTCTTGAAGCATTAGTCAGTTTAGTCAAAAACTGAGACAATCAGTGCATTTCGACGCACGACGAGTCTAAGGTCCAGCTAGGGAAATCCATGATCATCATTAAGGTTATCAAAAAACATGTATCGCCCAATGCGATTCTAATCCCACTTCATGTCAGTTGATCATTTTAGGACCACGCAAAACCCTACACTAGGGCAGTTTATTTTGTGAGGTTCAATCCGTTTTTCGCTAATCAATATGCTCATGAATGGGTTCATCCAGCCGGGAACCTTTCCTCTCATGATAAGAATTGCATAAAACCTACACAGCAACAATTTTATTTAAAGCAGTCTTTCCTCTCTCTATATCCCTTAGTGGGTCATTCAACTTCAGATTTTATCGAGAAACCCATGAAAGTACGGTACGATGCAAAGTGACCACAATGGTACAACCAGCTCCTAAATGCTAAAGTGCTACTGGTAAACATACATGTAAGACCTACCAAGACGCAATGTTCATCATACATCAAGAGCCAACCAATAGGTGAAATCTAGAAACATACATGCAAGACCTACCAAGAGGCAATGTCAAAATCATACATCGAGAGCCTAACAACTGGTGAAATTTAGAAACATACATGTAAAACCTATGAAGAGGCCATGTTCATATATGCAGAGCCTACCAATAGGCGATATCAAGAAACATACATGTAAGACCTACTAAGAGGCAATGTTCATATATACAAAGCCTACCAATAGGAGAAATCCAGAAACATACATATAAGACCTACCAAGAGGCCATGTTCATATATGCAGAGCCTATCAACAAACGATATCTAGAAACATACATATAAGACCTACCAAGAGGTAGTGTTCATATATACGTCAAGAGCCTATCAACAAGTTAAATCTAGAAACAAACATGTAAGACCTACCAAAAGGCAATGTCAAAAATCATACATCAAGAGCCTACCAATAGGCGATATCAAGAAATGTACATGTAAGACCTACTAAGAGGCAATGTTCATATATACAAAGCCTACCAATAGGAGAAATCCAGAAACATACATATAAGACCTACCAAGAGGCCATGTTCATATATGCAGAGCCTATCAACAAACGATATCTAGAAACATACATATAAGACCTACCAAGAGGTAGTGTTCATATATACGTCAAGAGCCTATCAACAAGTTAAATCTAGAAACAAACATGTAAGACCTACCAAAAGGCAATGTCAAAAATCATACATCAAGAGCCTACCAATAGGTGATATCTAGAAATGTACATGTAAGACCTACCAAGAGGAAATGTTCGTACACACATTGAGAGCCTACCAATAGGAAAAATCTAGAAACATAAATGTAAGATGTACCAAGAGTCAGTGTTCATATATACAGAGCCTACCAATAAGCGATATCCAGAAGCATACATGTTAGACTTGCCAAGAGGCAATGTTCATATATACATCAAAAGCCTACTAATAGGCAATCTAGAAACATACATAAATGGCCTACCAAGCGGCCGTGTTCGTAAATACAGAGCCTACCAACAGGCAAGATCAAGAAATATACATGTAAGACGTACAAAGAGACAATGTTCATATATATATATAGAGCCTACCAACAGGCGAAATCCAGAATCATACATATAAGACCTACCAAGAGGTCGTGTTCATATATGCAAAGCCTATCGATAGGCGATATCTAGAAACATACATGTAAGACCTATCAAGAGGTAGTGTTCATATATACGTCAAGAGCCTATCAACAGGTTAAATCTAGAAACAAACATGCAAGACCTACCAAGAGGCAATGTCAAAATCATACATCAAGAGCCTACCAACAGGTGAAATCTAGAAATGTACATGTAAGACCTACCAAGAAGCAATGTTCATACACACATTGAGAGCCAACCAATAGGCAAAATCTAGAAACATACATGTAAGACGTACCAAGAGTCAATGTTCATATATACAGAGCCTACCAATAGACGATATCTAGAAACATACATGTAATATTTACCAGGGGGCAATGTTCATATATACATCAAAAGCTTACAAATAGGCAATCTAGAAACATACATGAAAGACCTACCAAGTGGCCTTGTTCATAAATACAGAGCCTACCAATAGGCGATATCCAAAAATGTACATGTAAGACCTACTAGGAGACAACACTCATATATACGTCAAAAGCCTACCAATAGGCGAAATCCATAAAATGTAAGGCCTACCAAAATGCAGTGTTTAAGAATCATACATCAAGAGCCTACCAATAGGTGAAATTCATAAACATACATGTAAGACCTACCAAGAGGCAAATGTCAAATCATACATTTGGGCCTACCAACAGGTGATGTCTAGAAACATGCATGTAAGGCCTACCAAGAGGCAATGTCCATACAGACATCAGGAGCCTACCAAGAGGCAATATCATACATCAGGGCCCACTATGGGGGCAACATAATACATACATGTCCACAACCTACCAAGAGGCAATATAATACACACAATCCAGGCCTACCAACTGGTAGTCTAATGTATACATGTCTGGCACACCAAGGGGCAATGTCTACAAAATACAAGAAAAATGGGAAAAGCATACCCACGCAGGGGCAACATCATCGTGGTATAACAATACATGACTAGCCTAAGGGGAATCTGTTGGGGTTTATGCCCTAAAATCCAATTTATTGGCATGTCATAAATAAATAATTTATTTAATTATATGAGACTGTTTGCAAATGAACTAATGAGACATTATCATAGTCCTTGAGATGCATTATATGTGATTTAGTCACAAAAGATATAAATCATAAGTTCCTTGTAAACTCAAAATATAGTTCGTAGACAGTGATGAAATTGGGCGTTTCATCTGCGAAGACTATAACACATCAACTAAGATGGATTGTCTTGATCATGGAAGTGGAGACTTCTAGTTGTTGTGTTGATGTGTCTTAAGAGTTAAGACATACTGAACTAGACCGCTGTGAGATTAATTATTCAATCAACAACTATCACCTGAATAATTAATCTCACGACTTCTAATTTCATAGACTCTCAGTCCTGAGAGGATAGTGAACTTGATCATGAAATGTAGGTTACTTTGACATATTAGGAGTGAGATCTAATATTTACAGTCAAAACCTTAGTATGTCGTGTTGATGGAAATAAGAGTCTATGCAGCGGAAAAAATTATATTAACGGATCTACTTCATTCACAATTGTCAACATGTGCCATATAAGTTTTAGAATTAGAGAATAAGATTGTGTACCTTGAAGCAGTGAAATTCAAAACTAAAAATTCAGAAGTTCTTGAGAAGACTTTCAATCTTCACTCCAATTCCACTAATTCCCAAGATGTGTGGTCTCTCAATCAGATATATGAGTTTGTTCTAGAGAGAATTGAAGAGTGTCCAACACTCACATACATACCAATTCATATCTTATTATTATTAATATCTATATGTTTCTCTCTATATATCTGATTATCTAATTGAGTTAGCCTTTTGGGCCTTCCTAATTGGGCTTTAGTATGTGGCTTGGAGTGGGACCAAAAGGGAACAAATAAGACTCTAGCTCCAATGGGCCTTGGGCTTTTCTGTCAACTCTTGACAAGTCCAAAGTTACCATTAATTATATTTAATACCGCTATATAAATATAATTGTACTCTAGGCCTTATTAATAAATTATATCCCAAGAATTTATTGTACATGCAACCTTTTCATAAAATATTCGTAATAACACAAAGTCATGAATGAAGATTACCACTGTTAGGGTTTGTGCCCTAAAAATCCAATTTATTGGCATATCATGAATAATTAAGTTGTTTAATTATATGAGACTATTTATGAACTAGTGGGACATTATCTTAGTCCATGAGATGCATAGTATGTGATTTATGTGATTTAGTCACAGAAGATATAAATCGCAAGTTCTTTGTAAACTCAGAATTTTAGTTCGTAGTCGGTGATGAAATTGGGCATTTCATTTACAAAGACTATAACATGTCAACTAAGATGATTTGTCTTGATCATGGAAGTGGAGACTTCTAGTTGATATGTTGATATGTTTTAAGAGTTAAGACATATTGAACTGGACCGTCGTGAGATTTATTATTATTCTAATGACTGTCAAATGAATAATAAATCTCACGACTTCTATTTACATCAACTCTAAATCCTGAGAGGATAATGGACCTGATCATTAGATGTAGGTTGCTTTGATATATCAGGAGTGAGATCTATAAATTATGGTCAAAACCTCAGTATGTTATACATGTAAGACCTACTAAGAGGCAATGTTCATATATACAAAGCCTACCAATAGGAGAAATCCAGAAACATACATATAAGACCTACCAAGAGGCCATGTTCATATATGCAGAGCCTATCAACAAACGATATCTAGAAACATACATATAAGACCTACCAAGAGGTAGTGTTCATATATACGTCAAGAGCCTATCAACAAGTTAAATCTAGAAACAAACATGTAAGACCTACCAAAAGGCAATGTCAAAAATCATACATCAAGAGCCTACCAATAGGCGATATCAAGAAATGTACATGTAAGACCTACTAAGAGGCAATGTTCATATATACAAAGCCTACCAATAGGAGAAATCCAGAAACATACATATAAGACCTACCAAGAGGCCATGTTCATATATGCAGAGCCTATCAACAAACGATATCTAGAAACATACATATAAGACCTACCAAGAGGTAGTGTTCATATATACGTCAAGAGCCTATCAACAAGTTAAATCTAGAAACAAACATGTAAGACCTACCAAAAGGCAATGTCAAAAATCATACATCAAGAGCCTACCAATAGGTGAAATCTAGAAATGTACATGTAAGACCTACCAAGAGGAAATGTTCGTACACACATTGAGAGCCTACCAATAGGAAAAATCTAGAAACATAAATGTAAGATGTACCAAGAGTCAGTGTTCATATATACAGAGCCTACCAATAAGCGATATCCAGAAGCATACATGTTAGACTTGCCAAGAGGCAATGTTCATATATACATCAAAAGCCTACTAATAGGCAATCTAGAAACATACATAAATGGCCTACCAAGCGGCCGTGTTCGTAAATACAGAGCCTACCAACAGGCAAGATCAAGAAATATACATGTAAGACGTACAAAGAGACAATGTTCATATATATATATAGAGCCTACCAACAGGCGAAATCCAGAATCATACATATAAGACCTACCAAGAGGTCGTGTTCATATATGCAAAGCCTATCGATAGGCGATATCTAGAAACATACATGTAAGACCTATCAAGAGGTAGTGTTCATATATACGTCAAGAGCCTATCAACAGGTTAAATCTAGAAACAAACATGCAAGACCTACCAAGAGGCAATGTCAAAATCATACATCAAGAGCCTACCAACAGGTGAAATCTAGAAATGTACATGTAAGACCTACCAAGAAGCAATGTTCATACACACATTGAGAGCCAACCAATAGGCAAAATCTAGAAACATACATGTAAGACGTACCAAGAGTCAATGTTCATATATACAGAGCCTACCAATAGACGATATCTAGAAACATACATGTAATATTTACCAGGGGGCAATGTTCATATATACATCAAAAGCTTACAAATAGGCAATCTAGAAACATACATGAAAGACCTACCAAGTGGCCTTGTTCATAAATACAGAGCCTACCAATAGGCGATATCCAAAAATGTACATGTAAGACCTACTAGGAGACAACACTCATATATACGTCAAAAGCCTACCAATAGGCGAAATCCATAAAATGTAAGGCCTACCAAAATGCAGTGTTTAAGAATCATACATCAAGAGCCTACCAATAGGTGAAATTCATAAACATACATGTAAGACCTACCAAGAGGCAAATGTCAAATCATACATTTGGGCCTACCAACAGGTGATGTCTAGAAACATGCATGTAAGGCCTACCAAGAGGCAATGTCCATACAGACATCAGGAGCCTACCAAGAGGCAATATCATACATCAGGGCCCACTATGGGGGCAACATAATACATACATGTCCACAACCTACCAAGAGGCAATATAATACACACAATCCAGGCCTACCAACTGGTAGTCTAATGTATACATGTCTGGCACACCAAGGGGCAATGTCTACAAAATACAAGAAAAATGGGAAAAGCATACCCACGCAGGGGCAACATCATCGTGGTATAACAATACATGACTAGCCTAAGGGGAATCTGTTGGGGTTTATGCCCTAAAATCCAATTTATTGGCATGTCATAAATAATTAATTTATTTAATTATATGAGACTGTTTGCAAATGAACTAATGAGACATTATCATAGTCCTTGAGATGCATTATATGTGATTTAGTCACAAAAGATATAAATCATAAGTTCCTTGTAAACTCAAAATATAGTTCGTAGACAGTGATGAAATTGGGCGTTTCATCTGCGAAGACTATAACACATCAACTAAGATGGATTGTCTTGATCATGGAAGTGGAGACTTCTAGTTGTTGTGTTGATGTGTCTTAAGAGTTAAGACATACTGAACTAGACCGCTGTGAGATTAATTATTCAATCAACAACTATCACCTGAATAATTAATCTCACGACTTCTAATTTCATAGACTCTCAGTCCTGAGAGGATAGTGAACTTGATCATGAAATGTAGGTTACTTTGACATATTAGGAGTGAGATCTAATATTTACAGTCAAAACCTTAGTATGTCGTGTTGATGGAAATAAGAGTCTATGCAGCGGAAAAAATTATATTAACGGATCTACTTCATTCACAATTGTCAACATGTGCCATATAAGTTTTAGAATTAGAGAATAAGATTGTGTACCTTGAAGCAGTGAAATTCAAAACTAAAAATTCAGAAGTTCTTGAGAAGACTTTCAATCTTCACTCCAATTCCACTAATTCCCAAGATGTGTGGTCTCTCAATCAGATATATGAGTTTGTTCTAGAGAGAATTGAAGAGTGTCCAACACTCACATACATACCAATTCATATCTTATTATTATTCATATCTATATGTTTCTCTCTATATATCTGATTATCTAATTGAGTTAGCCTTTTGGGCCTTCCTAATTGGGCTTTAGTATGTGGCTTGGAGTGGGACCAAAAGGGAACAAATAAGACTCTAGCTCCAATGGGCCTTGGGCTTTTCTGTCAACTCTTGACAAGTCCAAAGTTACCATTAATTATATTTAATACCGCTATATAAATATAATTGTACTCTAGGCCTTATTAATAAATTATATCCCAAGAATTTATTGTACATGCAACCTTTTCATAAAATATTCGTAATAACACAAAGTCATGAATGAAGATTACCACTGTTAGGGTTTGTGCCCTAAAAATCCAATTTATTGGCATATCATGAATAATTAAGTTGTTTAATTATATGAGACTATTTATGAACTAGTGGGACATTATCTTAGTCCATGAGATGCATAGTATGTGATTTATGTGATTTAGTCACAGAAGATATAAATCGCAAGTTCTTTGTAAACTCAGAATTTTAGTTCGTAGTCGGTGATGAAATTGGGCATTTCATTTACAAAGACTATAACATGTCAACTAAGATGATTTGTCTTGATCATGGAAGTGGAGACTTCTAGTTGATATGTTGATATGTTTTAAGAGTTAAGACATATTGAACTGGACCGTCGTGAGATTTATTATTATTCTAATGACTGTCAAATGAATAATAAATCTCACGACTTCTATTTACATCAACTCTAAATCCTGAGAGGATAATGGACCTGATCATTAGATGTAGGTTGCTTTGATATATCAGGAGTGAGATCTATAAATTATGGTCAAAACCTCAGTATGTTGGGCAGCCGCATTTAGTGTTGATGATTTAGTTATTCAGAGTGTTGGGCCCAACCACTTTAGTAAGGAGTTACTAAAGTATATATTTATGGAATTGGATTTCATAAATATATGATGAATAACATAAAGGATTAAACCGGGTACTCAAAGATTAAGATGTAGTAATTTACAAAGTGGCAGTCTATATTTATGACTTTGTATTACTACGAATATTTTAATGAAGGGGTTGAATGTATAATAAAGTCATGAGATATAATTTATTAATAAGGCCTAGAGTGCAATTATATTCTTATAGTGGTATTGAATATAATTAATGGTAACTTTGGACTTGCCAAGAGTTGACAGAAAAGCCCAAGGCCCATTGGAACTAGAGTCTTATTTGTTCCCTTTGGTCCCATCTCAAGCCAAAAACGAAAGCCCAATTGGGTAGGCCCAAAAGGCTAACCCAATTAGATAATCAGTCATTATTTAATAAGAGTTATTAAATAAAGAAACTATGAGAATAGTGAAAAACGTACGTATGAGAAAAAGAAGAAAAATCAGTTTTTCTCCACAAGGAGAAGAAGAAGGATTTTTTCTTTGAGTGTCTATGTACAAAGGACTGATTGAGAGACCACACATCTTGGGCACTATGTGGAATTGAGATGAAGATTGAAGGTATTCTCAAGTCAAGTTTTGAAATTCACTGCACCAAGGTACGCATCTTATTCTTTATTCTAGAATTCATGGTTACATGTTTATCTTTCATGATTTGAAGTAGATCCGATTATTTGTTGCTTCCGCTGCGTGTGTGTTTTGTATGAGATACAAAACCAGATTTATCCAACAACCACTTTGTGAATTACTATATCTTAATCCTTGAGTACCCGGTTTAATCCTTTTAAGTTATTCATCATATATTTATGAAATCCAATTCTATAAATATATACTTTAGTCTTACTAAAGTGGTTAGGCCTAACTCTCTGAATAACAAATCCATTAAACTTATCTCAATGGAATATTTTGTATCTCCGTTAAGAGACTATGAATTCCATCTTGAGAATATGTGTTCCATCAACACTAAATGTGGCTGCCCAACATACTGAGGTTTTGACCGTTACTTTAGATCTCACTTCTGATATATAAAAGTAACCTACACTTCATGATCAGGTCCATTATTCTCTCAGGATTAAGAGTTCATGCCATTGAAAGTCATGAGATTTATTATTCAATTAACAGTCATTAGGAGAATAATAAATCTCACAGCGGTCCTGTTCAATATGTTTTAACTCTTAAAACATAGCAACATATCAACTAGAAGTCACCACTTTCATGACCAAGACAAATCATCTTAATTGATATGTTATAGTCTTCGCAGATGAAATGCCCAATTTCATCACCGACTACGAACCAAATTCTGAGTTTACAAAGAACTTGTGACTTAAATCTTCTGTGACTAAATCACATAAATTACATACTATACATCTCATGGACTATATGATAATGTCTAAACATTCATGTTACCATTATTTCAAATAATAATAAAACAAATTTATTAATTGCAATATTAAGTCATACATCATGTCATACATAATGTAATACATAGCATTATACAATAGGATTCTAGGGCACAAATCCCAACATGTGTAACCACACATAGTGTTGAGGGAACACATATTCTCAAGATGGAATCCATAATCTCTTTTTATAGAGACACGAAATATCCGCTTGAGATAAGTTTAATGGGAACTGGTTATTCAAGGCGCTCACTTTAGTAAGGAGTTACTAAAGCTTATATTTATTGAAATTGGATTCTCATAAATGTGAATAACTAAAAGATTAAACTGGGTATTGAAGGATAAAATAGTTGTTTACAAAGTAACAGTTTATTATGACTTTGTTCACTATGGATATTTCATGGATGGGTCAAATGATATCATTGGAGTCTTAGGATATAATTTATTAATAAAGCCTAGAGTGCAATTATATTTATATAGTGGTATTAAATATAATTGATGGTAACTTTGGACTTGTCAAGAGTTGACAGAAAAGCCCAAGACCCATTGGAGCTAGAGTCTTATTTATTCCCTTTGGTCCCATCTCAAGCCACTAACTAAAGCCCAATTAGGTAGGCCCAAAAGGTTAACCCAATTAGATAACTAGTTATGTATAAGGAGAGAAAAATATAGATTTTTCATAAGTGTGAAGATGGAAGTGATGTGAATGTGAGTGTAAGCCACTCTCTTATTTTCCCTTGAACACATACATGTAAACTGATTGAGAGACCACACTTCTTGGGTGCTATGTGGAATTGAGATGAAGATTAGAGGTATTCTCAAGTCTTATTTTTCAATTTCACAGCATCAAGGTACGCTTTCTATTCTTTGTTCTAGAATTCAAGGTTACATGTTATCTCTCAAGAATAAAGTAGATGTGTGATTGTTGATTCCACTATGTGTTTTGTATGATATGCAAAACCCTATCTCAACCTAAAGCTGACCCCTCTCTCTCTTTGTGGCAACAACATATGCCTCCCTCTCTCTCTACCATAAGCCTCTCTCTCTTGAGCAAGCGACCTGACAATCTCCTCTTGTATATACGTCTTTCTAGCGACAGCTGTGCCCTTAAGATCTCTTACCCTAGCCTATAGGGTATCTACATGTAACCTCAAGTGGGCCTTTGAAGCTTGACAAGCATGTGTTATGCCACCAAGCACTCTGCCACCATTCACAAGGCAAGCATCCATGATAGGTCCAGCCAAGGACTACAAGAACCAAGTGAAGTAATTGGTGTCCTACATGACGAAATCGTTGAAGGAGCCTTTCATATAGTAAGGATCATCCAAAATCACCTTGGAACATGAAAGCTCTTGAGATGGGTCTTTGGCTACTCTGAAGACTGGCATAACCTGATGGTAAGTCCTCTCAGCTAAGAAAAACTCCTAGCTTGACAAAGCCCACAACCAGCGCCGCAATCACGACTCGTCCATAACATGGGTGACCTCATGCCTAGCCAACAACCCCTCATCATAGGAGCGGTTGAGTATCTTGCCCAGGTGACATAATCCAATGTAGCATTGACGGTGGCTAGTTGTGCTAGAGGTACCAAGTGTATGCCCTAGGATATGCCTCTGAAGAAAGACCAGAATACTATGGATGCAAGGCTAGGATATACTCATATGCCCACCATGTCAAAATCTAACAGCAACCTTTTAAGCTCCTAAAGCCTGTCGTGAAGCCTGCGTCAGGAAAGCAATGAAGGATCCATAAGAAAGGGAACCCTAATCATAGGCCCTTATATCTAACACTACCCTCATGGCTTTCAGTAGCATGCAAGTCAACATCGACCGATTGTTGCCAAATAGGAAACTACTGATGAAATAGAAGAAGAATCACCCGAAAGCAGTGTCGCCCAGCTCCTCCTCCTAAGGTATGCTCACCTTTAGCCACTCCATGCAGAACTGAGGCTCATCGGTAAGTCCAAAATACTATCTCCTTGCTAAGGTAAGGAGATAGCGAATGCCCAAGTGCTCACTCGCAATATCAAAATCTACAAAATTAGTTGGGACCAAATACCCTCCAAATCTAAGGCCCAGAATGGTTATCTAGTTGAGGGGAAGGATTGCATACTCCCTATAGCTCAGATGAAAGGTACTAGTCTCTGCGTGGAATCACTACACTAAAGTCTTCGGTATCACATGCCTTATGGAATAAAGAGGAATCCTTAGGAACTCCTCAAAGCCCTGCTCAATCAAAAAACCAAGATAGCACACATTTGTCTCAGGGCCATACAGGCGAAGGAGGAATGAAGACCAAGCTCCCTTATCACAAATATTTTTAGCGGCCTATGCTTGAAATTAGAAAAGCTACTAGTTAGCTTCCATATCTACACATTTAGATTTAACCATTGAAAGAGAAAAAAAGAGCATACCTGAGCCTTCCGAATCTGAGCGGAAGGATGCCTCTTCAGACCATGCTGAAGATGAGTATCGACTATGCAATCATTGACCTCTCCAGTATAGGACTCGGCCCTAGATCGGCCTTGTCATCGGCTTCCAAGTCAATATCTACATTGAACATAAGCTCCTTATTTAGCTTCTCGCCTCTAGGCCTCCTCCCTCATTGGTTCGAGGGAACTATGAAGAACCTGTTGGTAAATTGGGCTTTGTATCTCATACAAAATACACAGTAGAAGCAACAAACAAGGATCTATTTCATTCATGATTGATAACTTGCACTATATAAATTTCAGAATTTAAGAACAAGATAACGTACCTTGGTGTGGTGAAATTCAAAACAAAAGATTATTAGTACTTGGGAACGCTTTTAATCTTCACTCCAATTCCACTTTACACCCAAGAAGTGTGGTCTCTCAATTAGTTTCCAAGGGAGAATAATTGAGTGGCTTCACTCGCACATATACACCACTTCACAATGGTGTCTCTCTTTTTCTCTAATGAAAAAATTCTGTATGTTTCTCCCTTTTATACCTAACTGATTATCTAATTGGGCTAACTTATTGGGCCTTTCCAATTGGGCTTTAGTGTGTGGCTTGGAGTAAGACCAAAAGGGACCAATAAGACACTAGCTCCAATGGGTCTTGGGCTTTTCTGTCAACTCTTGACAAGTCCAAAACTACCATTAATTATATTTAATACCACTATATAAATATAATTTCACTCTAGGCCTTATTAATTAATTATATCCCAAGACTTTATTATTCATGCAACCTCTTCATAAAATATTCGTAGTAATACAAAGTCATGAATGTAGACTACCACTTTTTAAATTACTACATCTTAATCCTTGAGTACCCGGTTTAATCCTTTTAAGTTATTCATTATATATTTATGAAATTCAATTTCATAAATATATACTTTTGTAATTTCTTACCAAAGTGGTTAGGCCTAACTCTCTGAATAACTAAACCCATTAAACTTATCTCAAGGGAATATTTTATATCTCCATTAAGAGACTATGAATTCCATCTTGAAAATATATGTTCCATCAACACTAAATGTGGCTGCCCAACATATTGAGATTTTGACCGTTACTTTAGATCTCACTCTTGATATATCAAAGCAACCTACACTTCATGATCAGGTCCATTATTCTCTCAGGATTAAGAGTTCATGCAAATATAAGTCGTGAGATTTATTATTCAATTGACAGTCGTTAGGAGAATAATAAATCTCACAGCGATCTAGTTCAATATGTCTTAACTCTTAAAACATATTAACACATCAACTAGAAGTCTCCACTTCCATGATCAAGACAAATCATCTTAGTTGATATGTTATAGTCTTCGCAGATGAAATGCCCAATTTCATCACCGACTACGAACTAAAATTCTGAGTTTACAAAGAACTTAGATTTTGAAAATTTGACATTTTTGAGATAAAAAGAGACTGGATTAAATAGTTACCAAAGTTGAATCCCAAAAGAGAGGTATTTTGAAAAACTAGATACTTTTGAGGTAAAAGAGATTGGATTTAGTGGTCACTACCAAGTTTGAATCCTAAGAGAAAGGTATTTTGAAAAATTGGATACTTTTGAGATTAAAGAGACTAGGTTGAACGATCGCTGTCGAGTTTGAATCCTAAGAGAGGTATTTTGTAAATTTTGATACTTTTGAGAAAACATGATATTTTGGTATGAACATGCATGATATGTGTTGGGCAGTAGGGTTAGACATACTTACCTGTTTACTTGCATTGCGAAATTTTTTTGGGCTTACTAACCATCTTGAATTTGCTTTTGCAGGTTATGTCTTGATGGATGAGATCTGGCAGTGCTCACGAGAAGGCTCCTGCCATTGTCCCATCTTGAGCTGATTTGTCTAGTGGTGATGATAATACTGTGTCATCCTGTTTATAGGTTGCATGGACTCTTCAGAGGCACTTCGACCGAGGTGGTGATGACCCTGTGCCCTTTAGAGGCATATATATAGCACATCTTACTTGGAGTCGATGCTCACTGGAGATGGTCAGTGCTTTGTCTCAGTCCCACACTAGTTTAGGAGACGGTTCTGTTGGGATTAGTACCCTTAAATCCTATTGTATGATGCTATGTATGATATTATGTATGACATTATGTATGACATGATGTATGACTTAATATTGTAATTAATAAAGTTGTTTTATTATTACCTAAAATAATGGTAACATGAATATTCGAACATTATCATTTAGTCCATGAGATGCATAGTATGTGATTTATGTGATTTAGTCATAGAAGATATAAGTCACAAGTTCTTTGTAAACTCAGAATTTTAGTTCGTAGTCGGTGATGAAATTGGGCATTTCATCTGCGAAGACTATAACATATCAACTAAGATGATTTGTCTTGATCATGGAAGTGGAGACTTCTAGTTGATGTGTTAATATGTTTTAAGAGTTAAGACATATTGAACT
>NW_027069974.1:478768-501011 GCF_002906115.3 Quercus suber
AAGTATTTTTGTTTTTTTTTTTTTTTTTTTTTTTTTTTTTTTTTTTTTTGTCAAAGGTCAATCAGTTAACGCTGATCGGCGACCCTTGTAGATGTGCCGTGCAGACCCGGTGGCCCTTTAAGGTGCGCCGAGTAGCCTAGGCCGTACAAGGCCCTATAAAAGGGCCCCGAGGCCTCATTTTGACCATCTCTCTTCTATTTCTCTGAATTTTCACATCTAAAAATTACTCTGGAGCAAGTTGCGGTCTGGCAGGTTTAGCTTTCAGCTTTAGTTCATAGCTTCAAACTCCATTTCTGCGCTTGATGTTAGTGACTATTTTCTCTTTCTTTTTATTTTTTGCAAGTATGTTAGTAGCAAGGAAATTAGGAAAGCACGCTAGATCTTATTTTATTTTTGGTATTTTTGCACATATTTTATTTATTTATTTTAATCATTTATGCCATGATGATGTTGGAAAATATATCCGTTCACAAGTTTAAGTAGCATAGGAAAACTTGCATATGTTGGATGCTATGAAAACACATGAAACACTAAAAAACTAATAGAAAAGTTAAGTAAATATGAGAGATTGTGCATGTGATAAAGATGGAAAAGTTTTGAGAGAAAAAAAAAAAAAAAAAAAAAAAAAAAAAAAAAAAAAACTAGAGTTTCTTGCCCATTTCCGAGAACCAAGTCATAGAATTTTTTCCAAATTAGCTGCAGTAACACCAGGTAAAACCGGTCTTAATCCATGAACAACACAGTTTTCACGCGCAATTTTGGGGCAACAAAATGTAGAATCACGTTCTTTATTCGATACCTCTCATTGCACTCGAGATGTTAGATAAAGAAGTGGCAGTTGTAGATACCGTATTTTGTCCGCCCTCGCTTTGTGTGCTGGACCCCGAAAATTCAAAAAAAAAATTTCTCTATAGAGCCACGGAAGCATCTAGATTGACATGGCACAACCCGTTCGAGCATTGGAGCTTTCGAAGTGCCAATTAGGTCAAATTAACCAAAATGCCCCTGGTCAACCTTGGGTTGACCGAAAGTCAAAGTCATTCAAAGTCATCCCAAAATGACATTTTTCATGTTTCTACATCAAACTCGAGCTACTTTGTGATTTTCATCAACTTTGACCAAATTTGACTTAAGGTTGACTCCTAAGGGCACTAGAAACCCTAATTTTGATCCACCTATAAGAACAGGTTGGGACCACTGTCATTACGAAGATTATCAAATTCCCTTTCCAATGACTATTCATGGGTCGAAATTGGAGTTAAAACATTTGAGATATCTAGAAAACCATAAAAAGTGCATCAACACCCTTCCTAAGGCCATAACTTTCAACCGTTGGATTTTCCATCTCTTTAATGTTATGGAAACTAGATATCCATAAATTTCCATGGACACCAAGATTAGTTCAATCCAACTCCTTCCATGTACTCCCTTTTATTTTTCCTGCTCCTTGCTTGGGTCACATTCCCTGGGTAGGGCATTGTCTGTTTTACATTTCCTATACCTTGCAGGGCCATACCCTTGGAATGTTAGCAATGTCTGATTTACTTTCACGCTCTATGTGATAGTGTTAGGGACATATTTTATGTAATTGGCTAATTGTTTAACAAAACACACTTCACTTGTAATTAGGTAGATCTAGGATGGGTTTAGTACATCAAGAAACAAGTGTTCAAGTTAAGTATTGAAGCCATACAAATTTGACCAAGAAACAAGTGAAGAAAGTGTTGTTCTTTCAAGCTTGACAGAAGTCTCGATAGAACCCCTTTCTATCAAGAATTAGTGTTGAAGCTCGACAAATTCTCAACACAAGTTGTATCTGACGAGAATTATGAAATCAGACTTAGCAGATTTGGTTACACGCATATTCCTGTGTATTTGTGTAGGGTTTCTTTTCTCACAACCCTAGACATATATAAGGATTATTTTAAAGGCCGTCGCGTAGGCATTGAGTGACCTAATGCAAAAAGTGGCCTAGTTCATTATTCTTTCTAAAGAAGCTACTGCGTCTTTACGCCAAGAGTTTTGTGACCAACAAGCTTCCTAATCTTCATTTTTGATGAGCTGAAGAACTTTGCAGCCAACAATCTTTTTCAAGTTGGTGAGTTAGTCAAGTACTAGGATCCATGCATCATTGGTTAGTTATGAACTGGAATTCGTGCATTGAAAGGAAAGATTGGCACTACAATACAAGTCCAATTGTGTATTGGGGGTAAGGGTTCAATTGTAGGTTGGTATTACAGGATAGGCCAAAGGGTTTGGTAAGATTCCTTATACTTGTAACCGCTTGTGATTGACAATAGTGGATTCATAGGAGTGCTGACCTTAAAATCACCTGGTGGGGTTTTTGCCTCGGTGGTTTTCCTCATTCGAAAACAAATCACCCGTGTCAAATTTATTTTCTGCTGCATTTAGTTTAGTTGGTGATTTGTTTGTTCTACCATGCTATTGCATGTAATTGAACTTAATTAATTAACTTGGGTAATTAATTAATTTGTAAGGGGTCAATTCATTTTAACCCAACAAATAGCATTGTGCATGATGTATGTTATGTATGTATGTATATGTGTGTGTGTGTGTGTGTGTTGCTACGTGTGTGTGGGTGGTTGTGCACTTTGTTGATGGACTTTTGTGGCTACGTGAGTGACCCTTTCTAGTTATAAAAGCTCTTGACCTTGTAGTGTGGGTATGTGCTCAAGACGACTACTGTAGGTGCATATTCATGATATATTGTGTGCACAATCATTGTGGTGTGATTGTCTCGATCCATGTCACCAATTGACATTGATTTCCCTGTGTATGCAACATGCATCAACATGCCTGATGCTTTGAAGAGCTTTGGCTCATCACAGTATGAGCATGTCAATACATGCTGTATACACAGACGCGAAACCCTGTCGGTGGACTATCGTGCACCAAGCGTGAAAATAGGGCATCCCCATTGCCGTATTCTCACGTTGAAAGCTTGGTGAGAATAGCGTTTTGCATGCTATGACACATCTGAGGCAAAACGCTACCGGATTTTCACCATGGAAATTTGGCATCGACTCCAAACGAACTTGGGAAGCATTGATCAAGTCCACACCCATTCTAAAACCCAAACCTCAAAGCCCAACACATTTAAAGCCCCGAAAGCTAATGCCAATAGCTCGTTTTCAATTGCCAATATCTAAAAATTATGATTTTTCCAAAACAAAGTACTGTCTTTGGACAAGCGTTGTGGAGTGCCAACACATTCCCCATATGTAACCAGACTTCTGAACTCGGGAATCAAGATGTTTTATCGATCCACATTAGACTAGGAAAAGCGATCTTTTTCTTAGCCTAGGATCAGTAATAAAATCAAATAGAGTTAGGTGACCAATCACACCTAGAAAAATCCAATGATTTGTGGCGACTTCTCTTACCCCTAGTAATATCCTTAAAATCGACTCATATTCCAGTCACACACTCGAGTAGCCACATTGGCTGGTCGAGTAGGTGTGAGCTATCGGCAGTGTGTATGAACATTTCTTTTTGGTAGGTTTTACATGTATGTCTTTGAATTTCGCCTATTTGTAGGCTCTCAATGTGTGTATGAATATTGCCTCTTGGTAGGGCTTACATTTATGTTTCTAGATTTCGCCTGTTGGTAGTCTTTTGATGTATATATGAACACTGCCTCTTGGTAGGCCTTACATGGATGACACTGGATTCTTCCTGTTGATAGGCTCTCGATGTGTGTATGAACATTGCCTCTAGGTAGGTCTTACATGTATGTTTCTTGATATCGTCTGTTTGTAGGCTCTCAATGTGTGTATGAACATTGCCTCTTGGTAGGTCTTACATGTATGTTTCTAGATATCACCTGTTGGTAGGCTCGAATGTATGATTGGACATTGACTCTTGGTAGGCCCCATGTATGTATGCTAGTAGCACTTTAGCACTTAGGAGCCGGTTACACTAGTATGGTTACCTTGCATCGCACCATGATTTCACAAATTTATTGAAAAATTTTGATGTTAATTTTCTTGCTGAGGGATATGGAGAGAGGAAAGACCGCATAAAAATAAAACTGCCCCAGTGTAGTTTTTATGCCCTAAAATCCAATTTATTGGCATGTTATAAATAATTAAGTTGTTTAATTATATGAGACTATTTATGAACTAATGGGAAATTATCATAGTCCTTGTGATGCATTGTATGTGGTTTATGTGATTTAGTCACAGAAGATATAAATTACAAGTTCCTTGTAAACTCAAAATATAGTTCGTAGTCGGTGATGAAATTGGGCGTTTCATCTGCAAAGACTATGACACATCAATTAAAATGATTTGTCTTGATCATGGAAGTGGAGACTTCTAGTTGATGTGTTGATGTGTCTTAAGAGTTAAAACATATTGAACTGGACCACTGTGAGATTAATTATTCAATCAACAACTGTCACCTGAATAATTAATCTCACGATTTCTAATTTCATAGACTCTCAATCCTAAGAGGATAGTGAATTCAATCATGAAATGTAGGTTACTTTGATATATCAGGAGTGAGATCTAATATTCATGGTCATAACCTCAGTATGTTGGGTAACCATACGTAGTGTTGAAGGAACACATACTCTCAAGATGGAATCCATAATCTTTTTTTTTATAGAGACATGAAATATCCCCTTGAGATAAGTTTAATGGGAACTGGTTATTCAGGGTGCCCACTTTTGTAAGAAGTTACTAAAGATTATATTTATGGAAATCGGATTTCAATAAATGTGAATAACTAAAAGATTAAACCGGGTACTCAAGGATAAAATAGTTGTTTACAAAGTGACAATTTATTATGATTTTGTTCACTATGGATATTTCATGGAGGGGTCAAATGATATTATTAGAGTCTTGGGATATAATTTATTAATAAGGCCTAGAGTGCAATTATATTTATATAGTGGCATTAGATATAATTAATGGTAACTTTGGACTTGTCAAGAGTTGACAGAAAAGCCCAAGGCCCATTAGAGCTAGAGTCTTATTTGTTCCCTCTGGTCCCATCTCAAGCCACAAACTAAAGCCCAATTAGGTAAGCCCAAAAGGCTAACCCAATTAGATAATCAGTTTTTATTTAATAAGAGTTATTAAATATAGAAACTACCAAGGTAGTTAGAATGTACGTATGATGAAAAGAAAAGAAATCAGTTTTTCTCCACAAGGAGAAAAAGAACTTTCTTCGAGAATCAATTTACAAAAAGACTAATTGAGAGACCACACTTATTGGGCACCATGTGGAATTGAGATGAAGATTAAAGGTATTCTCAAGTCTTGACTTTGAATTTCACTGCATCAAGGTACACTTCCTATTCTTTGTTCTAGAATTCAAGGTTAATGAAGTAGATCCATGATTGTTGCTTCTGCTATGTGTTTTGTATGAGATACAAAACCAAATTTTCTAACATTATCGACTGAATCAATTGATGCTTCGAGAAAAGTTCCCCTAAGGAATTGATCGTTGCGATCTTTATACCATGCTGGATGGACTGCTGTTAATGATTAGGAATGGCCTTGACACTATCCCATTACATGCCTTAACAATGAGGGCTAAAACGACCCTTGAACCAGCTGAACCAAGTTTTGAAATGAGGTTCAAGATATTCTGGGATGCTGGACAAGACGCACAAAGATAAGCTGCCCCAGTGTAGGCCTTGCAGGCTTTGCTTGATATAGAGAGGTAGGGCTACATCTAGACTCCTAGTATGGAGAGGGTGCTGGTTCATCTTCAACATTCATATAGCTAACTGAGGGAGATTGCTAAAGATCTGGGCTTTAATTCAACAAGGTTGCCTTGTACCCCATTCTTCGGATGATCCAATTCTTCTCACCAGCTTTAGGAGGCTATGCAGGGTGGTATTAGAACATTTAGGCCATGTTTGACTTGCTAGAGTCTATTTTGCCTCTTTTCATTTCTGCACATGAGTTATGTAGTTAGTATTCCACCATGTATGGAAAGGCCCATCGTAAATTGCTAGGCAATTGTGAATGGCCTTCCACTTTTGGGTTTTTAAAGCATAGTCTAGTTTGTAAAGCATGCTTAAAAACGGAAAACATGTGGAAACAATGATGTTTTTGCAAATATTGATTATCAGGAGATATTTATATCTGTGAGATTTGTGTTTGGGATGCATAATGGTGAATGCATAAAAGGATAGAAAGGCACAAAACAAGCATAATTAACGAATGTGAGAGACCGAAAAAAGGTGCTCTCAAAAATGAGATTTGGGTGCTTTAAGGCACCTCTCTTTTTGGGTAAATGGTGTGGAGTCGCCACTTTTTTTTACACAAAAAAATAAGAAAAAATAAATACAATTACATTCAAAATACTTTAAATGTCATTGATTGAATAAAAAAAAGTACAATTTGGTAGATTAACCTTACAAGGCTTTGGTCCTAATTACTATCTATGCAAAAAAATACAAAGCTTTGGTCCTAGTTACATTCTACCAAAATTAAAGACAAAACACTAGTCTACCAATCCAAAATCCTAAGTTCGGGGGCTAGGTTACGGAATGGAAAGGTGTTAGGCACCTATTTCACCCAGACAGAGTCTGGTCTTCTAGACTCTAATCACCATTATATTCCCATTTGTATTGGTGTTGAATGATTTGTTATAACACATGAGACACACTTGACAAAAATTAATTTAAACAAATCTATCTTATGAACATGTCCTTTAAAAAGAAAAATAAGATATGTCTTTGAAAAATTAAACAAAATAAGATTTGATTTGTAAAAATCAGATTTGCTTTTTGTAAGTTAAAAAAATGGGATTTGATTGGTAAAAGTCATATCTGTTTTTGTAACATAAAAAATTAAGATTTTGTTAAGAAAAATCAGATCTGTTTTGAAAAAATAAATAAATAAGATTTGATTTGTAAAAAAAAAAAAAAAAAAAGATAAGATAAGATTTGGTTTATAAAAAATCAAATCTGTTTTTGTAAAGCAAATAAATAAAGATTTTTAAAAGATGATTCACATTTATGAGACAAACTTTAAACACATGCATCACATATTAAAAGGAAAGACTTTAACCTAACTCTTAATTTCTTCTTTGAAATTTCAAAATCTTCAATTTTATAAAAAAGAAAAAAAAACTATTATCTATGTATTAAGAACAAGGTAAAATAGAACATATTAATCACATTCATGCAATGAACAACAACATACTAATTAATGGAAAAAATAAAAATAAAAAACAGATAGAAGAATGAAACTAGGTACCTCTTGCATGAGCGTGCTCTTCGACAGAAGAATATTTTAAAAAATCAAAGAATTTTATTCACTTCTTTGAGGTCTAAAATACTTTACTTACAAAAAAGAAGTTCTTAAAGCAAAAGCCTCTTGAACATCTTTAACGTAAGGGGAGCAGAAAAGTCAAAAAAGAAGCCTTTAATTATGATTTTTCTCCTTACCTCTAAAAAGTCGAAAAGATAGGCTTTATCTCAATCAAGGGATCCCTAGGCCGGACTGAGTGTTCGGGCCAATCGGCACTTGCCATGTGCCAATAGACCCTCTTGGGTGCCGAGTCCACATTTGAGTTTTGGCCCAATTTGGACTCTTTTTTTAGGATTTTTTTTTTAATCATAATTTGTACCTAGATGCATTTTTAATTCGTATTCTAAAAATTAATCCCAATTTCTTTGATATTCAGGTCTGTAAAGTGATAATTATCTTGTAAATAAATATTCTAAAAAGACTTGATTATCTAAAACCTCTTTGTTATATGATTATTCACTTTATTCCCATGCAAGCAGGCCTATTTTTGACACTAACCAATAACCAATCACAAAATTATTTAATTAATTTTAATTGTTTAACCAATCAAAATTAATGGTGCATGATCGGCTCCACCCAAACAAAATGCATGAAGACCATGAAAACTTGATCTTGTGATATCTTTCAATATGTTGATCTGATTCATAAATTGGACAAACCATCATGAATGATAGAATCTTAAGATTAGTTTTATGATATGCAATGAATGAATTAATGCATGTAAGGCAACTATAAATTCCAGGTATATGAATGGTCACTCTAGCCATCTTCCAAGATTAAATTATAGCTACAAAATCGAGTGTCTATAGAAGACCCCATATTGATAGAGCTTGCAAAGCGAATGTCAATGTAAAACAAAGACATTGATTTTAGCGGCCATGATTTAATCGAGGTTGACTTTTTAGAGATTACCTAGCCCAAGAACCTAAAACCTTGGAACATAAAACTAGTGTTTTCTTGTCTTGAAAAATGAGAACTATGAATACTTGACCTACTTGACAAACAACTAATAAACTTGGAATTTGAGGTGACAGAGAGGCTTCTCTATCTCAGTCTAAATCTGGGGTGGATTGAAAGGCTTCTCTATCTCAATCCAGAATTGTGGCGACCAAGGGGTTTCTCTACCTCGATCTAAATGAAAGGTAACCAACAGGCTTCTCTATTTTGGAACTTGGAACGATTGAGAGGCTTCTCTATCACAGTCATGAATTGTGGCTACCAAGGGGCTTCTCTACCTTAGAACCTAGGGCGATTGAGAGGTTTCTCTATCTCAATCTTGAGTAATGATGACCAAGGCGCTTCTCTACCTCAATCTGGATGTAAGGTATCCAAGGAGTTTCTCTACCTTGGAACCTAGGGCAATTGAGAGGCCTCTCTATCTTAATCTTGAATTACGATGACCAAAAGGGATATCTACCTCGATATGGATGGAACGTATCCAAGGGCTTCTCAACCTTGGAACCAGGGACGATTGAGAGGCTTCTCTATCTCAATCTTGAATTGTGACATCCAAGGGGATTACCTACCTCGATATGGATGTAAGGTATCCAAAGGGCTTCTCTACCTTGGAACCTAGAGAGATTGAGAGGATTCTCTATCTCAATCTTGAATTGTGACGACCAAGGGACTTCTCTTCCTTGATCTAGATGGAAGGAAACTAAAGGGCTCCTCCAACTTGGAACCTATGGTCATTGAGAGGCATCTCTATCTCAATCTAGAACTGTGGCGACCAAGGAGCTTTTCTACCTCGATCTAGATGGAAGGTAACCAAGGGGCTTCTCTACCTTGGAACTTGGGGCAATTGAGAGGCTTCTCTATCATAATCTTGAATTGCAACAATCAATGGGCTTCTCTACCTTGATCTGGATGGAAGGTATCCAAGGGGCTTCTCTACCTTATAACCTGGGATGATTAAAAGGCTTCTCTATCTCAATCTTGAATTGTGAAGACCAAGGGGCTTCTCGATCTCGATTTGGATGGAAGGTAACTGAAGGGCTTCACTACCTTGGAACCTGGGGTGATTGAAAGGATTCTCTATCTCAATCTTGAATTGTGACGACCAAGGGGCTACTCTTCCTAAATCTGGAAGAAAGATAGCCAAGGGGCTTCTCTACCTTGGAACCTAGACCGATTGAGAGGCTTCTCTATCTCAATCTTGAATTGTGAAAACCAAGAGGCTTTTTTACCTTGATCTGGATGGAAGGTAACTGAAGGGCTTCATTACCTTGGAACCTGGGGTGATTGAAAGGATTCTCTATCTCAATCTTGAATTATGACGACCAAGGGGCTACCCTTCCTAAATCTGGAAGGAAGATAGCCAAGGGGCTTCTCTACCTTGGAACCTAGACCGATTGAGAGGATTCTCTATCTCAATCTTGAATTATGACGACCAAAGGGCTTCTCTACCTCGATCTGGTGAAAGGTAACTAAGGGTCATCTCTACCTTGGAACTTAGGGCAATTGAGAGGCTTCTTTATCTCAATCTTGAAATATGACAATCAATCGGCTTCTCGACCTCAATCTGGATGGAAGGTGTCCAAGGGGCTTTTCTACCTTGGAACTTGGGATGATTAAGAGGCTTCTCTATCTTAATCTGGAATGGTGAAAACCAAGGGGCTTCTCTTCCTTGATTTAGATAGAAGGTAACCAAGGGGCTTCTCTACCTTGGAACCTGGGGCAATTAAGAGGCTTTTCTATCTCAATCTAGAACTATGGCAAGCAAGGGGCTTCTCAACCTCAATCCGAATGAAAGGTAACCAAGGGGCTTCTTTACCTCGGACCTTGAGGTGATTGAGAGGCTTCTTTATCTCAACCTAGGACTATGGCAACCAAAGGGCTTTTCTACCTCGATCTGAATGGAGGGTAACCAAGGGGCATTTCTACCTTGGAACCTAGTGTGGTTGAGAGGTCCCACTATCTCAATATTGAATGGTGGCGACTGAGGGGATTCTTTGGCTTTATCTAAATTGAGGGTAACCAAGGGCTTCTGTACCTCGGACCCTAGAGCGATTGAGAGGCTTCTTTATCTCAATCTAGAACTGTGTCGTTGAAGGGGCCTCTCTACCTTGATCTGGATGGAAGTTAACCAAGAGGCTTGGCTACCTTGGAACCTAGGGCAATTGAGAGGCTTCTTTATCTCAATCTTGAATTGTTATAATCAATGGGCTTCTCTACCTTGATCTGGATGGAAGGTGCCCAAGGGGCTTCTCTACCTTGGAACCTGGGACGATTGATAGGCTTCTCTATCCCAATTTTGAATTACAAAGGCAAGGGGCTTCTCTACCTTGATCTAGATGGAAGGTAACCGATGGGCTTCACTACCTTTGAACCTGGGGCGAATGAGAGGATTCTCTATCTCAATCTTGAATTGTGACCACCAAGGGGCTTCTCTTCCTCAATCTGGATGGAAAATAACCAAAGGGTTTCTCTACCTTGGAACCTAGACCAATTGAGAGGCTTCTCTACCTCAATCTTGAATTGTGAAGGCCAAGGGGCTTCTCTACCTCGATATGGATGGAAGGTAACCGAAGGGCTTCAATACCTTGGAACCTGGGGCGATTGAGAGGATTCTCTATCTCAATCTTGAATTGTGACCACCAAGGGGCTTCTCTTCCTCAATCTGGATGGAAATAACCAAGGCGCTTCTCTACCTTGGAACCTAGACTGATTGAGAGGCTTCTCTATCTCAATCTTGAATTGTGAACACCAAGGGGCTTCTCTACCTTGATCTGGATGGAAGGTAGCCGAAGGGCTTCACTACCTCGGAACCTGGGGCGATTGAAAGCATTGTTTATCTCAATCTTGAATTATGACAACCAAGGGGCTTCTCTTACTCAATCTGGATGGAAGATAACAAAGGGGTTTCTCTACCCTGGAACCTAAACCGATTGAGAAGTTTCTCTATCTCAATTTTGTATTGTGAAGAACAAGGGGCTTCTCTACCTCGATCTGGATGGAAGGTAACCGAAGGGCTTCACTACCTTGGAACCTGGGGTGATTGAGAGGATTCTCTATCTCAATCTTGAATTGTGACGACCAAAGGGTTTCTCTACCTCAATTTGGTGAAAGGTAACTAAGGGTCTTCTCTACCTTGGAACCTGGGGCAATTGAGAGGCTTCTTTATCTCAATCTTGAATTGTGACAGTCAATGGGCTTCTCTTCCTCAATCTGGATGGTAGGTGTCTAAGGGGCTTCTCAACCTTGGAACTTGGGATGATTGAGAGGCTTCTCTATCTTAATCTTGAATGGTGAAGACCAAGGGGCTTCTCTACCTTGGAACCTAGGACAATTAAGGGGCTTCTATTTCTCAATCTGGTACTATGGCAACCAAGGGGCTTCTCTACCTCGATCTAGATGAAAGGTTACCAAAGGGTTTCGATACCTCGGAACTTGAGGTGATTGAGAGGCTTCTTTATCTCAACCTGGGACTACGACAGCTAAGGGGCTTTTCTACCTCGATCTGAATGGAGGGTGACTAAGGGGCTTTTCTTCCATGGAATTTAGTGTGATTTAGAGGCCTCTCTAACTCAATTTGGAATGGTGGCAACCAAGGGGATTCTCCATCTTTATCTGAATGGAAGGTAACTAAGGGCTTCTCTACCTTGGTACCTAGAGCGATTGAGAGGCTTCTCTATCTCAATCTCGAACTTTAGCAACGAAGGGGCTTCTCTACCTTGATCTGGATGGAAGCTAGCTAAGGGGCTTGACTACCTTGGAACTTGGGGCAATTGAGAGGCTTCTTTATCTTAATCTTGAATTGTTATAATCAATTGGCTGCTCTGCCTTGATCTGGACGGAAGGTGTCTAAGGGGCTTCTCTACCTTGGAACCTGGGACGATTGAGAGGCTTCTCTATCTCAATCTTGAATTATGAAGGCCAACGGGCTTCTCTACCTCGATATGGATGGAAGGTAACCGATGGGCTTCACTACATTTGAACCTGGGCGATTGAGAGGATTCTCCATCTCAATCGTGAATTTTGATGACCAAGGGGCTTCTCTTCCTCAATCTAGATGGAAGATAACGAAAGGGCTTCTCTATCTTGGAACCTAGAACGATTGAGAGGCTTCTCTATCTCAATCTCAAATTGTGAAGGCCAAGGGACTTCTCTACATCGATATAGATGGGAGGTAACCGAACGGCTTCAGTACCTTGGAACCTGGGGCGATTGAGTGGATGCTCTATCTCAATCTTGAATTGTGACCACCAAGGGCTTCTCTTCCTCAATCTGCCTGGAAGATAACCAAAGGGCTTCTCTACCTTCGAACCTAGACCGATTGAGAGGCTTCTTGATCTCAATCTTGAATTATGAAGACCAAGGGGCTTCTCTACCTCGATCTAGATGGAAGGTAACCGAAGGGCTTCACTACCTTGGAACTTGGGGTGGTTGAGAGGATTCTCTATCTCAATCTTCAATTGTGATGACCAAGGTGCTTCTCCGCCTCGATCTAGATGGAAGATAACCGAAGGGCTTCACTACCTTGGAACATGGGGCAAATGAAAGGATTGTCTATCCCAATCTTGAATTGTGACGACCACGGGGCTTCTCTTCCCCAATCAAGATGGAAGATAACAAAGGGGCTTCCCTAACTTAGAACCTAAACCGATTGAGAAGCATCACTATCTCAATCTTGTATTGTGGAGATCAAGGGGCATCCTTACCTCGATCTGGATGGAAGGTAACCAAAGGGCTTCACTACCTTGGAACCTGGGGTGATTGAGAGGATTCTCTATCACAATCTTCAATTGTGACCACCAAGGGGCTTCTCTTCCTTAATCTGGATGGAAGTTAACCAAGAGGCTTCTATACCTTGGAACCTAGACCGATTGAGAGGCTTCTCTGTCTTAATCTTGAATTGTGAAGACCAAGGGGCTTCTCTTCCTCGATCTGGATGGAAGGTAACCGAAGGGCTTCACTACCTTTGCACCTGGGGTGATTGAGAGGATTCTTTATCTTAATCTTGAATTGTGATGACCAAGGTGCTTATCCACCTCGATCGGGATGGAAGGTAACCGAAGGGCATCACAACCTTGGAACCTGGGGCGATTTAAAGGATTGTCTATTTCAACCATGAATTGTGACGACCAAGGGGATTATTTTCCTCAATCTGGATGGAAGACAACAAAGGGGATTCTATACCTTGGAACCTAAACCGATTGAGAAGCTTCTCTATCTCAATCTTGAATTGTGAAAACCAAAGGGCTCCTCTACCGCGATCTGGATGGAACGTAACCGAAGGGCTTCAATACCTTGGAACCTGGGGCGATTGAAAGGATTGTCTGTCTCTATCTTGTATTGTGACGACCAAGGGGCTTATCTTCCTCAATCTAGATGGAAGATTACAAAGGGGCTTCTCTACCTTGGAACCTAGACCGATTGAGAGGCTTCACTATCTCAATTTTGAATTGTGAAGACCAAGGGGCTTCTCTAGCTCGATCTGGATGGAAGGTAACCGATGGGTTTCACTAGCTTGGAACTTGCGGTGGTTGAGAGGATCCTCTATCTCAATCTTAAATTGTGGTGACCAAGGTGCTTTTCCGCCTCGATCTAGATGGAAGATAACCGAAGGGCTTCACTACCTTGGAACCTGGGGTGATTGAAAGGATTGTCTATCTCAATCTTGAATTGTGACCACCAAGGGGCTTCTCTACCTTGAACCTAAACCGATTGAGAAGTTTCTCTACCTCAATCTTGTATTGTGAAGATCAAGGGGCTTCTCTACCTCGATCCGGATGGAAGGTAATCGAAGGGCTTCACTACCTTGGAACCTAGGGTGATTGAGAGGATTCTCTATCTCAATCTTGAATTGTGACCACCAAGGGGCATCTCTTCCTCAATCTGGACGGAAGATAACCAAGGGGCTTCTCTACCTTGGAACCTAGACCGATTGAGAGGATTATCTATCTCAATCTTGAATTGTGATGACCCAGGTGCTTCTCCGCCTCGATCTGGATGGAAAGTAATCGAAGGGTTCACAACATTGGAACCTGGGCTGATTGAAAGGATTGTTTCTCTCAGTCTTGAAATGTGACGACCAAGGGGCTTATCTTCCTCAATCTGGATGGAAGATAACAAAGAGGCTTCTCTACCTTGGAACCTAAATCGACTGAGAAGCTTCTCTATCTCAATCTTGAATTGTGAAGACCATGGGGCTCCTCTACCTCGATTTGGATGGAAGGAAACTGAAAGGCTTCACTAACTTGGAACCTGGGGTGATTGAGAGGATTCTCCAACTCAATCTTGAATTGTGATGACCAAGGTGCTTCTCCGCCTCGATCTGGATGGAAGGTAACCGGAGGGTTCACAACCTTGGACCCTGGGGCGATTGAAAGGATTGTCTATCTCAATCTTGAATTTTGACGACTAAAGGGCTTATCTTCCTCAATCTGGATGGAAGATAACAAAGGGGCTTCCATACCTTGGAACCTAAACAGATTGAGAAGCTTCCCTATCTCAACCTTGAATTGTGAAGACCAAGGGCGTCCTCTACCTCGATCTGGATGGAAGGTAACCGAAGGGCTTCACAACCACGGAGCCCGGGGCGATTGAAGGGATTGTCTATCCCAATCTTGAATTGTGACAACCAAGGGGCTTCTCTTACTCAATCAAGATGGAAGATAACAAAGAGGCTTCTCTACCTTGGAACCCAAACTGATTGAGAAGCTTCTCTATCTCAATCTTGTATTGTGAAGACCAAGGGGCTTCTCTAGCTCGATCTGGATGGAAGGTAACCGATGGGTTTCACTAGCTTGGAACTTGCGGTGGTTGAGAGGATCCTCTATCTCAATCTTAAATTGTGGTGACCAAGGTGCTTTTCCGCCTCGATCTAGATGGAAGATAACCGAAGGGCTTCACTACCTTGGAACCTGGGGTGATTGAAAGGATTGTCTATCTCAATCTTGAATTTTGACCACCAAGGGGCTTCTCTACCTTGAACCTAAACCGATTGAGAAGTTTCTCTACCTCAATCTTGTATTGTGAAGATCAAGGGGCTTCTCTACCTCGATCCGGATGGAAGGTAATCGAAGGGCTTCACTACCTTGGAACCTAGGGTGATTGAGAGGATTCTCTATCTCAATCTTGAATTGTGACCACCAAGGGGCATCTCTTCCTCAATCTGGATGGAAGATAACCAAGGGGCTTCTCTACCTTGGAACCTAGACCGATTGAGAGGATTATCTATCTCAATCTTGAATTGCGATGAGCAAGGTGCATCTCCGCCTCGATCTGGATGGAAGGTAACCGAAGGGTTCCCAACCTTGGAACCTAGGCCGATTGAAAGGATTGTCTCTCTCAGTCTTGAATTGTGACGACCAAGGGGCTTATCTTCCTCAATCTGGATGGAAGATAACAAAGGGGCTTCTCTACCTTGGAACCTAAAGTGATTGAGAAGCTTTTCTATCTCAATCTTGAATTGTGAAGACTAAGGGGCTCCTCTACCTCGATCTAGATGGAAGGTAACCGAAGGGCTTCACTACCTTGGAACCTGCGGTGATTGAGCGGATTCTCCAGCTCAATCTTGTATTGTGAAGATAAAGGGGCTTCTCTACCTCGACCTGGATAGAAGGTAACCGATGGGCTTCATTACCTTGGAAACTGGGCTGATTGAAAGGATTGTCTATCTCAATCTTGAATTGTGACGACCAAGGGGCTTCTCTTCCTTAATCAAGATGGAGGATAACAAAGGGGCTTCTATACCTTGGAACCTAAACCGATTAAGAAGCTTCTCTATCTCAATCTTGAACTGTGAAGACCAAGGGCCTCCTCTACCTCGATCTGAATGGAAGGTAACAGAAGGGCTTCACTACCTTGGAACCGGGGTGATTGCGGGGTTCTCTATCACAATCTTGAATTGTGATGACCAAGGTGCATCTCCGCCTCAATCTGGATGGAAGGTAACCGAAGGTCTTCACAACCATGGAGCTCGGGGCGATTGAAAGGATTGTCTATCTCAATCTTGAATTGTGACGACCAAGGGCTTCTCTTACTTAATCAAGATGGAACATAACAAAGAGGCTTCTCTACCTTGGAACCCAAACCGATTGAGAAGCTTCTCTATCTCAATCTTGTATTGTGAAGATCAAGGGGCTTCTCTACCTCGATATGGATGGAAGATAACCGGAGAGCTTCACCGCCTCGGAACCTGGTGCGACTGAAAGGATTGTCTATCTCAATCTTGAATTGTGACGACCATGGGCCTTCTCTTCCTCAATCAAGATGGAAGATAACAAAGAGGCTTCTCTACCTTGGAACCCATACCGATTGAGAAGCTTCTCAATCTCAATCTTGTATTATTAAGATCAAGGGGCTTCTCTATCTCGATCTGGGTGGAAGGTAACCGAAGGGCATTAATGCCTTGGAACCGGGGGGATTGAGAGGATTCTCAATCTCAATCTTGAATTGTGATGCCCAAGGTGCTTCTCCACCTCGATCTAGATGGATCGTGACCGAAGGGCTTCACAACCTTGGAACCTAGGACGATTGAAAGGATTGTCTATCTCAATCTTGAATTGTGACGTCCAACGGGCATATCTTCCTCAATGTGGATGGAAGATAACAAATGGGCTTCTCTACCTTGGAACCTAAACCGATTGAGAAGTTTCTCTATCTCAATCTTGAATTGTGATGACCAAGGTGCTTCTCTGCCTCGATCTGGATGGAAGATAACCGAAGGCCTTCACTACCTTGGAACCTAGGGCGATTGAAAGGCTTGAATTGTGACGACCAAGGGGCTTATCTTCCTTAATCTGGATGGAAGGTAACCGAAGGGCTTCACTACCTTGGAACCTGGGGCGATTGAATGGATTGTTTATCTCAATCTTCAATTGTGACGACCAAGGGGCTTATCTTCCTCAATTTGGAAGGAAGATAACAAAGGGGCTTCTCTACCATGGAACCTAGACCGATTGAGAGGCTTCTTTATCTCATTCCTGAATTATGAAGACCAAGGGGCTTCTCTAGCTCGATCTGGATGGAAGGTAACCGAGGGGCTTCACTTCCTTGGAACCTAGGGTGGTTGACAGGATTCTCTATCTCAATCTTGAATTTTTATGACCAAGGTGCTTCTCCGCCTCGATCAGGATGGAAGATAACCGAAGGGCTTCACTACCGTGGAACTTGGGGTGATTGAAAGGATTGTCTATCTCAATCTTGAATTGTGATGACCAAAGGGCTTCTCTTCCTCAATCAAGATTGAACATAACAAAGGGGCTTCTCTACCTTGGAACCTGAACCGATTGAAAAGCTTCCATATCTCAATCTTGTATTGTGAAGATCTAGGGGCTTCTCTACCTCGATCTGGATGGAAGGTAACTGAAGGGCTTCACTACATTGAAACTAGGGGGATTGAGAGGATTCTCTATCTCAATCTTCAATTGTGATGACCAAGGTGCTTCTCCGCCTCGATCTGGATGGAAGGAAACCGAAGGTTTCACATCCTTGGAACCTGGGGCGATTGAAAGGATTGTCTATCTCAATCTTGAATTGTGACGACCAAGGGGCTTATCTTCCTCAATCTAGACGGAAGATAACAAAGGGGCTTCTCTACCTTGGAACCTAAACCGATTGAGAAGTTTCTCTATCTCAATCTTGAATTGTGATGACCAAGGTGCTTCTCTGCCTCGATCTGGATGGAAGATAACCGAAGGGCTTCACTACCTTGGAACCTAGGGCGATTGAAAGGCTTGAATTGTGATGACCAAGGGGCTTATCTTCCTTAATCTGGATGGAAGATAACAAAGGGGCTTCTCTACCTTTGAACCTAAACCGATTGAGAAGCTTCTCTATCTCAATCTTGAATTGTGATGACCAAGGTGCTTCTCCGCCTCGATCTGGATGGAAGATAACCGGAGGGCTTCACTGCCTCGGAACCTTGGGTGATTGAAAGGATTGTCTATCTCAACCATGAATTGTGACGACCAAGGGGCTTCTCTTCCTCGATCAAGATGGAAGATAACATTGAGGCTTCTCTACCTTGGAACCCATACCGATTGAGAAGCTTCTCAATCTCAATCTTGTATTGTTAAGATAAAGGGGCTTTTCTATCTCGATCTGGATGGAAGGTAACCGGGCATCACTGCCTTGGAACCGGGGTGATTGAGAGGATTCTCTATCTCAATCTTGAATTGTGATGACCAAGGTGCTTCCCCGCCTCGATCTTGATGGAAGGTAACCGAAGGTATTCACAACCTTGGAACCTGGGGCGATTGAAAGGATTGTCTATCTCAATCTTGAATTGTGACGACTAAGGGGCTTATACTCCTCAATCTGGATGGAAGATAACAAAGAGGCTTCTATACCTTGGAACCTAAACCGATTGAGAAGCTTCTCTATCTCAATCTTGTATTATGAAGATCAAGGGGTTTCTCTACCTCGATATGGATGGAAGGTACCCGAAGGGCTTCAGTACCTTGGAACTGAAGGGATTGAGAGGATTCTCTATCTCAATCTTTAATTGTGATGACCAACGTGCTTCTCCGCCTCGATCTGAATGGAAAGTAAACCGAAGGGCTTCACAACCTTAGAACCTGGGGCGATTGAAAGGATTGTCTATCTCAATCTTGAATTGTGACGACCAAGGGGCTTATCTTCCTCAATCTGGATGGAAGATAACAAATGGACTTCTATATCTTGGAACCAAAACCGATTGAGAAGCTTCTCTATATCAATCTTGAATTGTGAAGACCAAGCGGCTCCTCTACCTCGATCTGAATGGAAGGTAACCGAAGTGCTTCACTACCTTAGAACCTGGGGTGATGGAGAGGATTCTCCATCTCAATTTTGAATTGTGATGACCAAGGTGCTTCTCCGCCTCGATCTGGATGGATGGTAACCGAAGGGTTCACAACCTTGGAACCTGGGGCTATTGAAAGGATTGTCTATCTCAATCTTGAATTGTGACGACTAAGGGGCTTATCTTCCTCAATTTGGATGGAAGATAACAAAGGGGCTTCTCCACCTTGGAACCTAAACCGATTGAGAAGCTTCTCTATCTCAATATTGAATTGTGATGACCAAGGGGCTTCTCCGCCTCGATCTGGATGGAAGATAACCGGAGGGCTTCACTGCCTCGGAACCTTGGGCGATTGAAAGGATTGTCTATCTCAATCTTGAATTGTGACGACCAAAGTGCTTCTCTTCCTCGATCAAGATGGAAGATAACAAAGAGGCTTCTCTACCTTGAAACCCATACCGATTGAGAAGCTTCTCAATCTCAATCTTGTATTGTTGAGATCAAGGGGCTTTTCTATCTCGATCTGGATGGATGGTAACCGAAGGGCATCACTGCCTTGCAACCGGGGTGATTGAGAGGATTCTCTATCTCAATCTTGAATTGTGTTGACCAAGGTGCTTCCCCGCCTCGATCTAGATGGAAGGTAACCGAAGGTCTTCACAACCTTGGAACCTGGGGCGATTAAAAGGATTGTCTATCTCAATCTTGAATTGTGACGACTAAGGGGCTTATCCTCCTCAATCTGGATGGAAGATAACAAAGAGGCTTCTATACCTTGGAACCTAAACCCATTGAAAAGCTTCTCTATCTCAATCTTGAATTGTGAAGGCCAAGGGGCTCCTCTTCCACGATCTGGATGGAAGATAACCGAAGGGCTTCACTACCTTGGAACCTAGGGCGATTGAAAAGATTGTCTATCTCAATCTTGAATTGTGACGACCAAGGGGCTTATCTTCCTCAATCAAGATGGAAGATAACAAAGGGGCTTCTCTACCTTGGAACGTAGACCGATTGAGAGGCTTCACTATGTCATTCTTGATTTGTGAAGACCAAGGGGCTTCTCTAACTCGATCTGGACAGAACGTAACCGTAGGGCTTCACTTCCTTTGAACTTGGGGTGGTTGAGAGGATTTTCTATCTCAATCTTGAATTGTGATGACCAAGGTGTTTCTCCGCCTCAATCTGGGTGGAAGATAACCGAAGGGCTTCCCTACCTTGGAACCCGGGGTGATAGAAAGGATTGTGTATCTCAATCTTGGATTGTGATGACCAAGGGGCTTCTCTTCCTCAATCAAGGTGGAAGATAACAAAGGGGCGTCTCTACCTTGGAACCTAAACCAATTGAGAAGCTTCTCTATCTCAATCTTGTATTGTGAAGATTAAGGGGATTCTCTACCTCGATCTGGATGGAAGGTAACCGAAGCGCGTCACTACCTTGGAACCGGGGTGATTGAGAGGATTCTCTATCTCAATCTTGAATTGTGATGACCAAGGTGCTTCCCCGCGTCGATCTGGATGGAAGGTAACCGAAGGACTTCACAACCTTGGAACCTGAGGCGATTGAAAGGATTGTCTATCTCAATCTTGAATTGTGACGACTAAGGGGCTTATCTTCCTCAATCTGGATGGAAGATAACAAAGAGGCTTCTATACCTTGGAACCTAAACCGATTGAGAAGCTTCTCTATCTCAATCTTGAATTGTGAAGACCAAGGGGCTCCTCTACCACGATCTGGATGGAAGGTAACCGAAGGGCTTCACTACCTTGGAACCTGGGGTGGTTGAGAGGATTCTCTATCTCAATCTTGAACTGTGATGACCAAGGTGTTTCTCTGCCTCGATTTGGGTGGAAGATATCCGAAGGGCTTCACTACCTTGGAACCTGGGGTGATTGAAAGTGAACGGTTTTAGACCCCTTAAAACACAACCAGATTGGTTAGCCTAGATTAATTAGCCAAGTTGTTACTTAGTCAAATTATGCAATTCTAGGTTGAAGCGATAAAATAATCATATCAAGATATAAAGTAGCGGAAAATAAATGAACACAAGATATGATGACCCAGGAAACCATATGGTAAAAACCTGGGGAGGATTTGACCGAGCTATCCTCAAGGGAAACCTTAATCCACTATGCGAAAGAATCGAAGTTCATACAGAAGGATTACAAGCTCCCCGCTTGACTTCCTAATGCTACCCACCAGTAGAACTTACTGACACGACCACGTGCAAGCTCCGAATCCACGGACTCCTTCTTTCTTGGATTCTTCAATCAGCTACAAGCACCCCCGCTTGATATTCTTTAAGTTTCAATGGTAGCAACCAAGTTGATCATCAAGATGTAGATAAGATCTCCAACTTGAAAACCCTAAGCTTTGTGTAAAGGAAAGCTCCTCTAGATCTCACAAGAGATTTACACAAAACAGCAATGTATGAGCAACAATACAACTGGAGCAACACTAAAAAACGTGGCTAGGGTTTAGTTTATATACCTAGGGTAAAAACATAAAACCCTAAACGTTTAATGAAGTAGGGCTGAGTTGGAAATTCTGCAGAAAAGTCAACCTGTGCGATTTTCGATCGATCGAGTCTATTCTTCGATCGATGGAGCTAGGCCGAAAGTCCCAAGTACTTCTGCAGCCACTCGATTCCAACTTTACACTAATAAACCAACTTTGAGCAAGCCTAAACAAGACTAAATACATTGTTTTGATCATGGTTTGCCAACATTACAAATTAGAGTTCTAAATACATAAAATCCTAAGACCTTAGAACCTAACAAACTCCCCCTTTGGCAATCCGTGACAAAACCCTAATTAAAAACTCAAAGTTTTACAATTAAAAAGCCCTTTACAAAGAAATGCTCATAAACTTCAAATTCAGCCTAACTACTATCCATCGGTTGCAAGTGTAGACAGCAGCTTAGTTGAATCAACTTGTATATTCCTGAAATACTCAACAAACGCATAAACGCATGTGTGACAGAAAAGAGTAAAACAACAGGTATAACATTCTTGTAAGATTCACACAACACAAAATAAAGACATATATGAATGATCAACTCATAAATATAAATCAATAAGCAGTGAATCACAAATCAACAAGAATCAATAAAAAACATGTATATCAATCAATGTTACTCCCCCTAACATAAATATCTCCAAAAATGATATACAAAGTGAAGCACCTAGATACAATCTAAAAACTCCACAAGCTCCTCTCAA
>NW_027069974.1:502177-541372 GCF_002906115.3 Quercus suber
TATGCTAAATTAAATGATATTGTCAATTCTGCTTTTAATTTGGGTGAAGTCTATGATCAACCTAAAATTGTTAGGAAGATACTTAGATCCTTAACTGAAGACTTTAGACCCAAAGTGACTGCCATCACTGAAAGCAAGGATGTGGACTCCATCCTTGTTGATGAGCTTGTAGGATCTCTTCAGTTCTATGAGTCTGACCTACCTAAAGTGAACAAATCCAAATCAATGGCTCTTAAGTCAGTTGATGATGTTGATGGTGGTGGATTTGATGATGAGCTCTCTGCTACAGAGATTGCCTATCTTGCCAAAAATTTCAAAAACTTTCTTAGAAATACCAATAGAAAGGCAAGAGGTACATACACTGCTGAACCTAGAAATTTTAGGAAGAATGATCCCACTAAGGTTAATAACCTTGAAAAACCAAAGAAAAAGTTGGTCAGCTTCAAATAATTCTTTGGGTCCTCAGTGTTTTGGTTGTCAAGGGTATGGTCATGTGAAATCTGAATGTCCTACATTCTTAAGGACTAAGGGTAAAGCTATGGCTGTAACCCTTAGCGATAATGAGGTTTCTGATGATGAGTCCGGATGTGATGAGGATGGAAAATTCATTGCTTTCACTGCTACTGCTGTAGTCAATGAAAGCATATCTGTTGAAGAGAACCTTCTGATGGGGAACTCTCTGAGGATGCAGATCTTCAAGAGGCCTACAATAAACTCTGCAAAATTTCTGCTAGGGATGCTATGAATGTAGAACTTGGCCTGAAGAAAATTGATTCTCTTGAGCTTGAAAAGAAAAATTTGCTTGTTAAACTATTTGATGCTAATGATCTTTTGAACAATGTTAAATCTGAGAACATGTTTTGCTTGATAAAGTTAAAACTTTGGAACATGATTTATCTGTTGCTAGATTTGCTAGTTCTAAACTTGATCACATGCTGAATGTTCAAAAGTATCCTTCTGATAAATCTGGGTTAGGTTATGTTGAAAGCATCTTTGACTCTGCACCGCATTCCACAAATTTTGTTCCTTCTTCTTCTTCTAAACCTTCCGTGAGTGAGGTTGTGAGTGAAACTGTCAAACCACTGTGAGTGAGGTAGTCAAACCCGTAGAAGTTTCACCTCCTAAGAAGAATAGGGTTGATCTGAGAGAAACTAAACCTACCCTTTCTAAGGACAAGATGCATGGTAAACCTGCTTGGGTCTGTCATTTTTGTGGTAAGTCTGGACACATTCGTCCTAACTGTTACAAGCTTCAAGCTGCTAAGAGAGCAAACAAACCAAAAGTGTCTGTGTCACAAGCACAAGATCCTATGGCACTTATTGGTGAATTGGTAAAGGCTTTGAACCTTTATTCCAATCCTGGAGTTGGAAATCACTCGAATGTGAATAAGAACTCCAATGCTCGTGATGCATCTAAAAGGTTTTGGATGCAAAAGACTCGACCTAATTGAGTCTTTCTGACATGGTCCTTGTGCTTCATTGCTCATTCCTTTGTGACCATTGTTCTTTGGTTTTTGTGTTTTCTTTTGTTTTGTTCTAGGATTTGCATTGCATTACATTCATGCATTTCATTCTAGGATTTATTTGTTTTCTCTTATAATAATAATAAAAAAAAAAAAAAAAAAAAAAGGGAGAAAGCAAAAATTATGTTTGACACTATTTTTTTTATTTTTGAAAAACAAGGTTGGTCTATCTTTTTACATATGTCATGTCTTGTGTACCTTGTTTAACTTTGATGAACTTATTTATTGCACTTGACTAGTTGAAGCTTTGTAGTCATGTTGTGTGGGAAAGATGTGTATGGTTCTTAATCACTTTGTCTTAATCATGAAGTCACATGCTATTTGACTGACGGACTTGATCCTTTTGAGAAATGCATAAATAACCATCTCACCACTATTCACTAGCCAATCATGAACACCTTAGTGCATATCATAAGATTCTGTACTTGAGAAAGTGTAGCACATGCACAAAAAGAACATAAGGTGTAGCCTCAAATTAAATTAAAACTGGTGTGTACTATTAGGCTTGATGTCATTTCACTTAATTCAAACCGGTGTGTACTATTAGGCTGAATGCCATCTCATACAAATAAGAGGCAAAAATGCAAGAAACTTACATGATTGCAAGCTTTTGTTCTAGGAGATGTGGGAGTTATAGGATGTAACTCTTTAGGTGATAGTCTCTTTTAAATTCTATGTGATGAATTGTGTAGACTTTGTGTTTGATTGCTATTCACATATCACCTCATATGTATCTCAAGTTTTTGCTAGTAACACACTACACAAGTTACTCTTTGTTAAACACTGTACATGCTAGTGTGTGTGTTTTTGGTCTGACCAACCAAGTTTGGAAATATCTCTGAGATTTGTGCACAACATTTTTGTTGCTTGAGAAAATTCAATGGGAGAATGATTGAAACTTGTTTTTGACATAATCTGGGTTTAAAAAAATTTGGGTTTCCTAACAATTTTAGGTTGATCATAGACTTCACCTAAATTAAAAGCAGAATTGACAATATCATTTAATTTAGCATAGAATTCATCAAAAGATTCATCATCAGACATTCTAATGCTTTCAAATCTAGAGGTCAATTATTGCAATTTATTGATCTTAACTGCCTTTGTACCTTCATGCATAGTCTGGAGGATTTTCCAAGCAATATGAGCAACCTCAACATTAGAGATCCTCTTAAATTCCTCCATGGAAACAACGCTGAAGATGGCATTCATAGCTTTGCTATTGAAGCCAGCTGCTTCTTTTTCAGAAGTTTGCCACTCACTTACAGGAGTAGTGGGCTTCTCCCATCCGTACTCAACGGAATTCCAGACTCTCTCATCAATGGATTTCAGGAATGCTTTCATCCTTACTTTCCAATAAGCATAGTTGTTCCCATCAAAGTGAGGAGGAACAAACAGAGAGTGTCCATGCTCCATGACAACAGGGATCAAGGATCAGCTCAGAGATTAAGAAATCTCCAACAAAAGAGCAACCTACTCTGATACCACTTGAACGGTTTTAGACCCCTTAAAACACAACAAGATTGGTTAGCCTAGATTAATTAGCCAAGTTATTACTTAGTCAAATTATGCAATTCTAGGTTAAAGCAATCAAATAATCATATCAAGATATAAAGCAGCGGAAAATAAATGAACACAACATATGATGACCCAGGAAACCACAGGTAAAAACCTGGGGAGGATTTGACCTAGCTATCCTCAAGGTAAACCTAAATCCACTATACGAAAGAATCGAAGTTCATACAGAAGGACTACAAGCTCCCCGCTTGACTTCCTAATGCTACCCACCAGTAGAACTTACTGACACGACCACGTGCAAGCTCCGAATCCACGGACTCCTACTTTCTTGGATTCTTCAATCAGCTACAAGCAACCCCGCTTGATATTCTTTAAACTTCAATGGTAGCAACCAAGTTGATCATCAAGATGTAGATAAGATCTCCAACTTGAAAACCCTAAGCTTTGCGTAAAGGAAAGCTCCTCTAGATCTCACAAGAGATTTACACAAAACAGCAATGTATGAGCAACAATACAGCTGGAGCAACACTAAAAAACGTGGCTAGGGTTTAGTTTATATACCTAGGGTAAAAACATAAAACCCTAAACGTTTAATGAAGTAGGGCTGAGTTGGAAATTCTGCAGAAAAGTCAACCTGTGCGATTTTCAATCAATCGAGTCTATTCTTCGATCGATCGAACCAGCCCGAAAGTCCCAAGTACTTTTGCAGCCACTCGAATCCAACTTTACACTAATAAACCAACTTTGAGCAAGCCTAAACAAGACTAAATACATTGTTTTGATCATGGTTTGCCAACATTACAAATTAGAGTTCTAAATACATAAAATCCTAATACCTTAGAACCTAACAGAAAGGATTGTGTATCTCAATCATGGATTGTGACGACCAAGGGGCTTCTCTTCCTCAATCAAGATGGAAGATAACAAAGAGGCTTCTCTACCATGGAACCCAGACCGATTGAGACGCTTCTCTATCTCAATCTTGTATTGTGAAGATCATGGGGCTTCTCTACCTCGATCTGGATGGAAGGTAGCCGAAGGGCTTCACTACCTTGGAACCGAGGTGATTGAAAGGATTCTCTATCTCAATCTTGAATTATGATGAGCAAGGTGTTTCTCAGCCTCAATCTGGATGGAACATAACAGAAGGGCTTCACTACCTTGAAACCTAGGGCGATTGAAAGGATTGTCTATCTCAATCTTGAATTGTGACGACCAAGGGGCTTATCTTCCTCAATCAATATGGAAGATAACAAAGGGGCATCTCTACCTTGGAACCTAAACCGATTGAGAAGCTTCTCTATCTCAATCTTGTGTTGTGAAGATGAAGGGGCTTCTCAACCTCGATCTGGATGGAACGTATTCGAAGGGCTTCACTACCTCGGAACCTGGGGTGCTTGAGAGGATTCTCTATCTCAATCTTGAATTGTGATGACCAAGGTGCTTCTTCACCTCGATCTGGATTTAAGGTAACCGTAGGGCTTCTCGATCCGGATGGAAGGTAACCGAAGAGTTCACAACCTTGGAACTTGGGCCGATTGAAAGGATTGTCTCTCTCAATCTTGAATTGTGACAACCAAGGGGCTTATCTTCCTCAATCTGGATGGAAGATAACAAAGGGGCATCTCTACCTTGGAACCTAAACCGATTGGGAAGCTTCTCCATCTCAATCTTGAATTGTGAAGACCAAGGGGCTCCTCTACCTCGATCTGGATGGAAGGTAACTGAAGGGCTTCACTACCTTGGAACCTGGGGTGATTGAGAGGATTCTCTACCTAAATCTTGACTTCTGATGACCAAGGTGCTTCTCCGCCTCAATCTGGAGGGAAGGTAACCAAAGGGTTCACAACCTTGGAACCTGGGGCGATTGAAAGGATTGTCTATCTCAATCTTCAATTGTGACGACCAAGGGGCTTATCTTCCGCAATTTTGATGGAAGATAATAAAGGGGCTCCTCTACGTTGGAACCTAAACCGATTGAGAAGCTTCCCTATCTCAATCTTGAATTGTGAAGACCAAGGGCCTCCTCTACCTCGATCTGGATGGAAGGTAACCGAAGGGCTTCACCACCTTAGAACTTGGGCCGATTGAAAGGATTGTCTATCTCAATCTTGAATTGTGACGACCAAGGGGCTTATCTTCCTCAATCTGGATGGAAGATAACAAAGGGGCTTCTCTACCTTGGAACCTAAACCGATTGAGAATCTTCTCTATCACAATCTTGAATTGTGAAGACCAAGGGGCTCCTCTACCTCGATCTGGATGGAAGGTAACCAAAGGGCTTCACTACCTTGGAACCTGGGTGATTGAGAGGATTCTCTATCTAAATCTTGAATTGTGATGACCAAGGTGCTTCTCCGCCTCGATCTGGATGGAAGGTAACCAAAGGGTTCACAACCTTAGAACCAGGGCGATTGAAAGGATTGTCTATCTTAATCTTGAATTGTGACGACCAAGGGGCTTATCTTCCGCAATTTTGATTGAAGATAAGAAAGGGGCTTCTCTACCTTGGAACCTAAACCGATTGAGAAGCTTCTCTATCTCAATCTTGAATTGTGAAGACCAAGGGCCTCCTCTACCTCGATCTGGATGGAAGGTAACCGAAGGGCTTCACCACCTTAGAACTTGGGCTGATTGAAAGGATTGTCTCTCTCAATCTTGAATTGTGACGACCAAGGGGCTTATCTTCCTCAATCTGGATGGAAGATAACAAAGGGGCTTCTCTACCTTGGAACCTAAACCGATTGAGAATCTTCTCTATCACAATCTTGAATTGTGAAGACCAAGGGGCTCCTCTACCTCGATCTGGATGGAAGGTAACCAAAGGGCTTCACTACCTTGGAACCTGGGTGATTGAGAGGATTCTCTATCTAAATCTTGAATTGTGATGACCAAGGTGCTTCTCCGCCTCGATCTGGATGGAAGGTAACCAAAGGGTTCACAACCTTGGAACCAGGGCGATTGAAAGGATTGTCTATCTTAATCTTGAATTGTGACGACCAAGGGGCTTATCTTCCGCAATTTTGATTGAAGATAAGAAAGGGGCTTCTCTACCTTGGAACCTAAACCGATTGAGAAGCTTCTCTATCTCAATCTTGAAATGTGAAGACCAAGGGCCTCCTCTACCTCGATCTGGATGGAAGGTAACCGAAGGGCTTCACCACCTTAGAACCTGGGGCGATTGAAAGGACTGTTTATCTCAATATTGAATTGTGACGACCAAGGGGCTTATCTTCCTCAATCTGGATGGAAGATAACAAAGGGGCTTCTCTACGTTGGAACCTAGACCGATTGACAGGCTTCTCTATGTCAATCTTGAATTTTGAAGACCAAGGGGCTTCCCTAGCTCGATCTTGATGGAAGGTAACCGAAGGGCTTCAATACCTTGGACCCTGGGGTGGTTGAGAGGATTCTCTATCTCAATCTTGAATTGTGATAACCAAGGTGCTTCTCCGCCTCGATCGGGATAGAAGATAACCGAAGGGCTTCACTACCTTGGAACCTGGGGCGATTGAAAGCTTTGTCCATCTCAATCTTGAATTGTGACGACCATGGGGCTTCTCTTCCTCAATCAAGATGGAAGATAACAAACAGGCTTCCCTACCTTGGAACCCAAACCGATTAAGAAGCTTCTCTATCTCAATCTGGTATTGTTAAGATAAAGGGGCTTTTCTATCTCGATCTGGATGGAAGGTAACTGAAGGGCATCAGTGCCTTGGAATCGGGGTGATTGAGAGGATTCTCTATCTCAATCTTGAATTGTGATGACCAAGGTGCTTCCCCGCCTCGATCTGGATGGAAGGTAACCGAAGGTCTTCGCAACCTTGGAACCTTGGGCTATTGAAAGGATTGTCTATCTCAATCTTGAATTGTGACGACTAAGGGGCTTATCCTCCTTAATCTGGATGGCAGATAACAAAGAGCCCTCTATACCTTGGAACCTAAACCGATTGAGAAGCTTCTCTATCTCAATCTTGAATGGTGAAGACCAAAGGGCTCCTCTACCACGATCTGGACGGATGGTAATCGAAGGGCTTCACTACCTTCGAACCTAGGGCGGTTGAAAGGATTGTCTATCTCAATCTTTAATTGTGACGACCAAGGGGCTTATCTTCCTCAATCAAGATGGAAGACAACAAAGGGGCTTCTCTACCTTGGAACGTAGACCGATTGAGAGGCTTCACTATGTCATTCTTGATTTGTGAAGACCAAGGGGCTTCCCTAACTCGATCTGGACGGAACGTAACCGAAGGGCTTCACTACCTTTGAGCCTGGGGTGGTTGAGAGGATTCTCTATCTCAATCTTGAATTGTGATGACCAAGGGGTTTCTCAGCCTCGATCTGGTGTGAAGATAACCGAAGGGCTTCACTACCTTGGAACTTGGGGTGATTGAAAGCATTGTGTATCACAATCTTGGATTGTGGCGACCAGGGGGCTTCTCTTCCTCAATGAAGATGGAAGATAGCAGAGGGGCGTCTCTACCATCGAACCTAAACCGATTGAGAAGCTTCTCTATCTCAATCTTGTATTGGGAAGATCAAGGGGATTCTCTACCTCGATCTGGATGGAAGGTAACCGAAGCGCGTCACTACCTTGGAACCGGTGTGATTGAGAGGATTCTCTATCTCAATCTTGAATTATGATGACCAAGGTGCTTCCCCGCCTCGATCTGGATGGAAGGTAACCTAAAGTCTTCATAACCTTGGAACCTGGGGCGATTGAAAGGATTGTCTATCTCAATCTTGAATTGTGACGACTAAGGGGCTTATCTTCCTCAATCTGGATGGAAGATAACAAAGAGGCTTCTATACCTTGGAACCTAAACCGATTGAGAAGCTTCTTTATCTCAATCTGGAATTGTGAAGACCAAGGGTTTCCTCTACCACGATCTGGATGGAAGGTAACCGATGGGCTTCACTACCTTGGAACATGGCGTGATGGAAAGGATTGTCTATCTCAATTTTGGACTGCGACGACCAAGGGGCTTATCTTCCTCAATCTGGACGGAAGATAACGAAGGGGCTTCTCTACCTTGGAACGTAGTCCGATTGAGAGGCTTTACTATGTCATACTAGAATTGTGAAGACCAAGGGGCTTCTCTAAGTTGATCTGGATGGAAGGTAACCGAAGGGCTTCACTACCTTTGAACCTGGGGTGGTTGGGAGGATTCCCTATCTCAATCTTGAATTGTGATGACCAAGGTGTTTCTCTGCCTCGGTCTGGTTCGAAGATAACCGAAGGGCTTCACTACCTTGGAACCTGGGGTGATTGAAAGCATTGTGTGTCACAATCTTGGATTGTGACGACCAAAGGGCTTCTATTCCTCAATGAAGATGGAAGATAACAAAGGGGCTTCTCTACCTTGGAACCAAAACCGATTCAGAAGCTTCTCTATATCAATCCTGTATTGCGAAGATCAAGGGGATTCTCTACCTTGATCTGGATGGAAGGTAACCGAAGTACGTCACTACCTTGGGACCGGGGGGATGGGGAGGATTCTTTATCTCAATCTTGAATTGTGATGACTGAGGTGCTTTTCCCCCTCGACCTGGACGGAACGTAACCGAAGGGCTTCACAACCTTGGAACCTGGGGCAATTGATAGGATCGTCTTCCTCAATCTTGAATTGTGACGAGGATGGGGCTTATCTTCCTCAATCTTGATGGAAGATAACAAAGGGGCTCCTATACCTTGGAACCAAAGCCGATTGAGAAGCTTCCCTTTCTCAATCTTCAATTGTGATGACCAAGAAGCTTCTCCGTGTCGATCTGGATGGAAGGTTACCGAAGGGCTTCACTACCTTGGAACCTGGGGCGATTGAAAGGATTGTCTATCTCAATTTTGAATTGCGACGACCAAGGGGCTTATCTACCTCAATCTGGACGGAAGATAATGAAGGGGCTTCTCTACCTTGGAACGTAGTTCGATTGAGAGGCTTCACTATGTCATTCTTGAATTGTGAAGACCAAGGGGCTTCTCTAACTCGATCTGGATGGAAGGTAACCGAAGGGCTTCACTACCTTTGAACCTGGGGTGGTTGAGAGGATTCTCTATCTCAATCTTGAACTGTGATGACCAAGGTGTTTCTCCGCCTCAATTTGGGTGGAAGATAACCGAAGGGCTTCGCTACCTTGGAACCTGGGGTGATTGAAAGGATTGTGTATCTCAATCTTGGATTGTGACGACCAAGGGGCTTCTCTTCCTCAATCAAGATGGCAGATAACAAAGGGGCTACTCCACCTTGGAACCTAAACCGATTGAGAAGCTTCTCTATCTCAATCTTGTTTTGTGAAGATCAAGGGGATTCTCTACCTCGATCTGGATGGAAGGTAACCGAAGCACGTCACTACGTTGGAACTGGGGGGACAGAGAAGATTCTCTATCTCAATCTTCAATTATGATGACCACGGTGCTTCTCCGCATCAATCTGGATGGAAGGTAACCGAAGAGCTTCACAACCTTGGAACCTGGGGCGATTGAAAGGATCGTCTATCTCAACCTTGAATTGTGATGACCAAGGGGTTTACCTTCCTCAATCTGGATGGAAGATAACCGAAGGGCTTCACAACCTTGGAACCTGGGGTGATTGAGAGGATTCTCTATCTCAATATTGAATTGTGATGACCACGGTGCTTCTTCGCCTCGATCTGGATGAGAGGTAACCAAAGGTTTCACAACCTTGGAACCCGGGGCAATTGAAAGGATTGTCTATCTCAATCTTGAATTGTGACGACCAAGGGGCTTATCTTCCGCAATTTGGATGGAAGATAACAAAAGGGCTGCTCTACCTTGGAACCTGGGGTGATTGAAAGGATTGTCTATCTCAATCTTGAATTGTGATGACCAAGGGGCTTGTCTTACTCAATCAAGATGGAAGATAACAAAAGGGCTTCTCTACCTTGGAACCTAAACCGATTGAGAAGCTTCTCTATCTCAATCTTGAATTGTGATGACCGAGGCGCTTCTCCGCCTCGATCTGGATCGAAGATAACCGAAGGGCTTCACTACCTTGGAACCTGGGGCGATTCAAAGGATTGTCTACCTCAATCTTGAATTGTGGCGACCAAGGGGCTTCTCTTCCTCAATTAAGATGGAAGATAACAAAGAAGCTTCTCTACCATGGAACCCAAACCGATTGAGACGCTTCTCTATCTCAATCTTCTATTATGAAGATCATGGGGCTTCTCTAACTCGATCTGGATGGAAGGTAGCCGAAGGGCTTCACCACCTTGGAACTGAGGTGATTGAGAGGATTCTCTATCTCAATCTTGAATTGTGATGACCACGGTGTTTACCTTCCTCAATCTAGATGGAAGATAACCGAAGGGCTTCACTACCTTGGAACCTGGGTTGATTGAGAGGATTCTCTATCTCAATCTTGAATTGTGATGACCACGATGCTTCTCCTCCTCGATCTGGATGTAAGGTAACCAAAGGGTTCACAACCTTGGAACCTGGGCAATTGAAAGGATTGTCTATCTCAATCTTGAATTGTGACGACCAAGGGGCTTATCTTCCGCAATTTGGATGGAAGATATCAAGAGGGCTTCTGTACATTGGAACCTGGGGAGATTGAAAGGATTGTCTATCTCAATCTTGAATTGTGACGGCCAAGGGGCTTCTCTTACTCAATCAAGATGGAAGATAACAAAGGGGCTTCTCTACCTTGGAACCAAAACCGATTGAGAAGCTTCTCTATCTCAATCTTGAATTGTGAAGACCAAGGCGCTCGCCTACATCGATCTGGATGGAAGGTAACCGAAGGATTCGCAACCTTGGAACCTGGGCCGATTGAAAGGATTGACTCTCTCAATCCGGAATTGTGACGACCAAGGGGCTTATCTTCCTTAATCTAGGTGGAAGATAACAAAGGGGCTTCTCTACCTTGGAACCTAAACCGATTGAGAATCTTCTCTATCACAATCTTGAATTGTGAAGACCAAGGGGCTCCTCTACCTCAATCTGGATGGAAGGTAACCAAAGGGCTTCACTACCTTGGAACCTGGGTGATTGAGAGGATTCTCTATCTAAATCTTGAATTGTGATGACCAAGGTGCTTCTCCGCCTCGATCTGGATGGAAGGTAACCAAAGGGTTCACAACCTTGGAACCAGGGCGATTGAAAGGATTGTCTATCTTAGTCTTGAATTGTGACGACCAAGCGGCTTATCTTCCGCAATTTTGATTGAAGATAACAAAGGGGCTTCTCTACCTTGGAACCTAAACCGATTGAGAAGCTTCTCTATCTCAATCTTGAAATGTGAAGACCAAGGGCCTCCTCTACCTCGATCTGGATGGAAGGTAACCGAAGGGTTTCACCACCTTAGAACCTGGGGCGATTGAAAGGACTATTTATCTCAATATTGAATTGTGACGACCAAGGGGCTTATCTTCCTCAATCTGGATGGAAGATAACAAAGGGGCTTCTCTACGTTGGAATCTAGATAGATTGAGAGGCTTTTCTATGTCAATCTTGAATTTCGAAAACCAAGGGGCTTCTCTAGCTCTATCTTGATGGAAGGCAAGCGAAGGGCTTCACTACGTTGGACCCTGGGGTGGTTGAGAGGATTCTCTATCTTAATCTTAAATTGTGATAACCAAGGTGCTTCTCCGACTCGATCGGGATAGAAGATAACCGACGGGCTTCACTACCTTGGAACCTGGGGCGATTGAAAGCTCTGTCTGTCTAAATCTTGAATTGTGACGACCAAGGGGCTTCTCTTCCTCAATCAAGATGGAATATAACAAAGAGGCTTCTCTATCTTGGAACCTAAACTGATTGAGAAGCTTCTCTATCTCAATCATGTATTGTGAAGATCAAGGGGCTTCTCTACCTCGATCTAGATGGAAGGTGATCGACGGGCTTCACTACCTTGGAACCGGGGTGATTGAGAGTGTTCTCTATCTCATTCTTGAATTGTGACCACCAAAGGGCTTCTCTTCCTCAATCTGGATGGAAGATAACCAAAGGGCTTCTCTACTTTCGAACCTAGACCGATAGAGAGGCTTCTCTATCTCAATCTTGAATTGTGAAGACCTAGGGGCTTCTCTACCTCGATCTAGATGGAAGGTATCCGAAGGGCTTCACTACCTTGGAACCTGGGGTGGTTGAGAGGATTCTCTATCTCAATCTTGAATTGTGATGACCAAGGTGCTTCTCCGCCTCGATCTGGATGGAAGATAACCGAAGGGCTTCACTACCTTGGAACCTGGGGCGAATGAAAGGATTGTCTATCTAAATCTTGAATTGTGACGACCATGGGGCTTCTCTTCCTCAATCAAGATGGAAGATAACAAACGGGCTTCTCTACCTTGGAACCTAAACCGATTGAGAAGCTTCCCTATCTGAATCTTGTATTGTGAAGATCAAGGGGCATCTCTACCTCGATCTGGATGGAAGGTAACCGAAGGGCTTCGCTAGCTTGGAACCTGGGCTGATTGAGAGGATTCTCTATCACAATCTTGAATTGTGACCACCAAGGGGCTTCTCTTCCTCAATCTGGATGAAAGTTAACCAAGAGGCTCCTATACCTTGGAACCTAGACCGATTGAAAGGCTTCTCTCTTTCAATCTTGAATTGTAAAGACCAAGTTTCTCTACCGCGATCTGGATGGAAGGTAACCGGAGGGCTTCACTACCTTGGCACCTAGGGTGATTGAGAGGATTCTTTATCTCAATCTTGAATTGTGATGACCAAGGTGCTTCTCTGCCTCGATCGGGATGGGAGGTAACCGAAGGGCATCACAACGTTGGAACCTGGGGCGATTGAAAGGATTGTCTGTCTCAACCTTGAATTGTGACGACCAAGGAGATTATCTTCCTCAATCTGGATGGAAGACAACAAAGGGGCTTTTATACCTTGGAACCTAAACCGATTGAGAAGCTTCTCTATCTCAATCTTGAATTGTGAAGACCAAGGGGCTCCTCTACCGCGATCTGGATGGAACGTAACCGAAGAGCTTCAATACCTTGGAACCTTGGGCGATTGAAAGGATTGTCTCCCTCTATCTTGAATTGTGACAACCAAGGGGCTTATCTTCCTCAATCTGGATGGAAGATAACAAAAGGGGCTTCTCTACCTTGGAACCTAGATCGATTGAGAGGCTTCTCTATCTCAATCTTGAATTGTGAAGACCAGGGGGCTTCTCTAGCTTGATCTGGATGGAAGGTAACCGATGGGTTCACTACCTTGGAACCTGTGGTGGTTGAGAGGATTCTCTATCTAAATCTTAAATTGTGGTGACCAAGGTGTTAGGATCAGTGCCCTTAAATCCTATTGTATAATGCCATGTATGATATTAAGTTTGACATTGTGTATGACATTATGTATGACTTAATATTATGTTTAATAAATTTGTTTTATTATTATCTGAAATAATGGTGACATGAATATTCGGACATTGTCACATAGTCCATGAGATGCATAGTATGTGATTTATGTGATTATTCATAGAAGATATAAATCACAAGTTCTTTGTAAACTTAGAATTATAGTTCGTAGTCGGTGATGAAATTGGGCATTTCATCTGCGAAGACTATAACATATCAACTGCGATGATTTGTCTTGATCATGGAAGTGGAGACTTCTAGTTGATGTGTTAATATATTTTGAGAGTTAAGACATATTGAACAGGACCACTGTGAGATTTATTATTCTCCTAAAGACTGTCAAATGAATAATAAATCTCACGACTTGTATTTGCATGAAGTCTTAATCCTGAGAGAATAATGGACCTAATCATAAGGTGTAGGTTGCTTTGATATATCAGGAGTGAGATCTAATGTAACGGTCAAAACCTCAGTATATTTGGGCAGCCACATTTAGTGTTGATGGAACATATATTCTCAAGATGGAATTCATAGTCTCTTAACGGAAATATAAAATATTCTCTTGAGATAAGTTTAATGGGTTTGTTATTCAGAGAGTTAGGTCTAACCACTTTAGTAAGTAGTTACCAAAGTATATATTTATGAAATTAGTTTTCAGAAATATATGACGAATAACTTAAAGGATTAAACTGGGTACTCAAGGATCAAGATGTAGTAATTTACAAAGTGGGAGTCTACATTAATGACTTTGTATTACTACGAATATTGTATGAAGGGATTACATGTATGATAATGTCGTGGGATATAATTATAGATAAGACCTAGAGTGCAACTATATTTATATAGTGGTATTAAATATAATTAATGGTAACTTTGGACTTGTCAAGAGTTGATAGAAAAGCCTAAGGCCCATTGGAGCTAGTGTTTTATTGGTCCCTTTTGGTCCAACTCCAAGCCACACAGTTAACCCCAATTGGTAAGGCCCAAAAGGCCAGCCCAATTAGATAAATTGGTTAGATATAAAGGGAAAAACGTTCAGATTTTTATATGCAAGAAACATCATTGTGAAATGGTGTGCATGTCAGTTTTTGTTACTCACTAGTCATCCTTTTGTTACCAATTGAGAGACCACACATCTTGGGCGTTAGTGGAATTGGAGTGAAGATTAAAAGTATTCCCAAGTGCTTCAATCTTTGTTTTGAAATTCACCGCTTCAAGGTACGATCTCTAGTTCTCAAATTCTAAAATTTACTTAGTACGTGTTATCAATATTGAATGAAGTAGATCCGTTTAAAACTTATTTTCCGCTGCGTTCATCTTTAAATCCATCACAGGGTGCTTTTCCGCCTCGATCTAGATGGAAGATAACCGAAGGGCTTCACTACCTTGGAATCTGGGGCGATTGAAAGGATTGTCTATCTCAATCTTGAATTGTGACGACCAAGGGGCTTCTCTACGTTGGAACCTAAACCGATTGAGAAGCTTCTCTATCTCAATCCTGTATTGTAAAGATTAAGGGGCTTCTCTACCTCAATCCGGATGGAAGGCAATTGAAGGGCTTCTCTACCTCGGGACCTAAACTGATTAAGAAGCTTCCATCTCTCAATCTTGTATTGTGAAGATCAAGGGGCTTCTCTACCTCGATCTGGATGGAAGGTAACCGAAGGGTTTCACTACCTTGGAACAAGGGGGATTGAGAGGATTCTCTATCTCAATCTTGAATTGTGATGACCAACGTGCTTCTCCGCCTCGATCTGGATGGAAGGTAACTGAAGGGCTTCACAACTTTAGAACCTAGGGCGATTGAAAGGATTGTCTATCTCAATCTTGAATTGTGACGACCAAGGGGCTTATCTGGATCAATCTGGATGGAAGATAACAAAGGGGCTTCTATACCTTGGAACCTAAACCGATTGAGAAGCTTCTCTATCTCAATCTTGTATTGTGAAGATTAAGGGGCTTCTTTACCTCGATCCAGATGGAAGGTAATCGAAGGGCTTCTCTACCTTGGAACCTAAACCGATTGAGAAGCTTCCATCTCTCAATCTTGTATTGTGAAGATCAAAGGGCTTCTCTACCCCGATTTGGATGGAAGGTAACCGAAGGGTTTCACTACCTTGGAACCAGGGGGATTGAGAGGATTCTCTATCTCAATCTTGAATTGTGATGACCAACGTGCCTCTCCGCCTCGATCTGGATGGAAGGTAACCGAAGGGCTTCACAACTTTAGAACCTCGGGCGATTGAAAGGATTGTCTATCTCAATCTTGAATTGTGACGACCAAGGGGATTAGCTTGCTCAATCTGGATGAAAGATAACAAAGGGGCTTCTATACCTTGGAACCTAAACCGATTGAGAAGCTTCTCCATCTCAATGTTGAATTGTGATGACCAAGGTGCTTCTCCGCCTTAATCTGGATGGAAGGTAACCGAAGGTCTTCACAACCTTGGAACCTGGGGCGATTGAAAGGATTGTCTATCTCAACCTTGAATTGTGACGACCAGGGGGCTTATCTTCCTCAATCTGGATGGAAGATAACAAAGAGGCTTCTCTACCACGGAACCCAAACCGATTGAGAAGCTTCTCTATCTCAATCTTGTATTTTTAAGATCAAGGGGCTTCTCTACCTCGATCTGGATGGAAGGTAACCGAAGGGCTTCACTACCTTGGAACTGGGGTGATTGAGAGGATTCTCTATCTCAATCTTGAATTGTGATGACCAAGGTGCTTCTCCGCCTTGATCTGGATGGAAGGTAACCGAAGGGCTTCACAACCTTGGAACCTGGGACGATTGAAAGGATTGTCTATCTCAATCTTGAATTGTGACGTCCAACGGGCTTATCTTCCTCAATCTAGATGGAAGATAACAAAGGGGCTTCTCTACCTTGGAACCTAAACCAATTGAGAACCTTCTCTATCTCAATCTCGAATTGTGAAGACCAAGGGGCTCCTCTACCTCGATCTGGATGGAAGGTAACTGAAGGGCTTCACTGCCTTGTTACCTGGGGCGATTGAACGGATTGTCTATCTCAATCTTCATTTGTGACGACCAAGGGGCTTATCTTCCTCAATCTGGATGGAAGATAACAAAGTGGCTACTCTACCATGGAACCTAGACCGATTGAGAGGCTTCTTTATCTGATTCCTGAATTATGAAGACCAAGGGGCTTCTCTAGCTCGATATGGATGGAAGGTAACCGAAGGGCTTCACTACCTTGGAACCTGGGGTGGTTGAAAGGATTCTCTATCTCAATCTTGAATTTTTATGACCAGTGTGCTTCTCCGCCTCGATCTAGATGGAAGATAACCGAAGGGCTTCACTACTTTGGAACCTGGGGTGATTGAAAGGATTGGCTATCTCAATCTTGAATTGTGACAACCAAGGGGCTTCTCTTCCTCAATCAAGATGGAACATAACAAAGGGGCTTCTCTACCTTGGAACCTAAACCGATTGAGAAGCTTCCATCTCTCAATCTTGTATTGTGAGGATCAAAGGGCTTCTCTGCCTCAATCTGGATGGAAGGTAACCGAAGGGTTTCATAACCGTGGAACCAGGGGGATTGAGAGGATTCTCTATCTTAATCTTGAATTGTGATGACCAACGTGCTTCTCCGCCTCGGCTTGGATGGAAGGTAACCGAAGGGCATCACAACCTTGGAACCTGGGGCGATTGAAAGGATCGTCTATCTCAATCTTGAATTGTGACAACCAAGGGGCTTATCTTCCTCAGTCCGGATGGAAGATAACAAACGGGCTTCCATTCCGTGGAACCTAAACCGATTGAGAAGCTTTTCTATCTCAATCTTTAATTGTGAACACCAAGGGGCTCCTCTTCCTCGATCTGGATGGAAGGTAACCAAACGGCCTCACTACCTTGGAACCTGGGTGATTGAGAGGATTCTCCATCTCAATCTTGAATTGTGATGTCCAAGGTGCTTCTCCGCCTCGATCTGGATGGAAGGTAACCGAAGGGCTTCACAACCTTTGAACCTAGGGCGATTGAAAGGATCGTCTGTCTCAATCTTGAATTGTGACAACAAAGGGGCTTATCTTCCTCAATCCGGATGGATGATAACAAACGGGCTTCTATACCTTGGATCCTAAACTGATTGAGAAGCTACTCTATCTCAATCTTGAATTTTGAAGACCAAGGGCCTCCTCTACCTCGATCTGGATGGAAGGTAACCAAAGGGCCTTACTACCTTGGAACCTGGGGTGATTGAAAGGAATGTCTATCTCAACCTTGAATTGTGACGACCAAGGGGCTTCTCTTCCTCAATCAAGATGGAAGATAACAAAGGGGCTTCTCAACCTGTGATCCCAAACCGATTGAGAAGCTTCTCTATCTCAATCTTGTATTGTGAAGATCAAGGGGCTTCCCTACCTCGATCTTGATGGAACGTAACCGAAGGGCTTCAGTACCTTGGAAACGGGGGGATTGAGAGGATTCTCTATCTCAATCTTGAATTCTGATGACCAACGTGCTTCTTCGCCTCGATCTGGATGGAAGATAACCGAAGGGCTTCACTACCTTGGAACCTGGGGTGATTGAGAGGATTGTCAATCTCAACCTTGAATTGTGACGACCAAGGGGCTTCCTTTCCTCAATCAAGATGGAAGATAACAAAGGGGCTTCTCAACCTTGGAACCCAGGCCGATTGAGAAGCTTCTCTATCTCAATCTTGTATTGTGAAGATCAAGGGGCTTCTCCACCTCGATCTGGATGGAAGGTAACCGTAGGGCTTCACTACCTTGGAACCGAGGTGACTGAGAGGATTGTCTATCTCAGTCTTGAATTGTGATGACCAAGGTGCTTCCCTGCCTCGATCTGGATGGAATGTAACCGAAGGTCTTCACAACCTTGGAACCTGGGGTGATTGAAAGGATTGTCTATCTCAATCTTGAATTATGAGGACTAAAGGGCTTGTCTTGCTCAATTTGGATGGAAGATAACAAAGAGGCTTCTATACCTTGGAACCTAAACCGATTTACAAGCTTCCCTATCACAATCTTGAATTGTGATGACCAAGGGGCTCCTCTACCACGATCTGGGTGGATGGTAACCGAAGGGCTTCACTACCTTGGAACCTGGGGCGATTGAAGGGATTGTCTATCTCATTCTTGAATTGTGAAGACCAAGGGGCTTCTCTAACTCGATCTGGATGGAAGGTAACCGAAGGGCTTCACTACCTTTGAACCTGGGGTGGTTGAGAGGATTCTCTATCTCAATCTTGAATTGTGATGACCAAGGTGTTTCTCCGCCTCGATCATGGTGGAAGATAACCGAAGGACTTCCCTACCTTGGAAACTGGGGTGATTGAAAGGATTGTGTATCTCAATCTCAGATTGTGACGACCAAGGGGCTTCTCTTCCTGAATCAAGATGGAAGATAACAAAGCGGCTTCTCTTCCTTTGAACCTAAACCGATTGAGAAGCTTCTCTATCTCAATCTTGTATTGTGAAGATCAAGGGGATTCTCAACCTCGATCTGGATGGAAGGTCGCCGAAGCGCGTCACCGCCTTGGAACCGGGGTGATTGAGGGGATTCTCTATCTCAATCTTGAATTGTGATGACCAAGGTGCTTCCCCGCCTCGATCTGGATGGAAGATAACCGAAGGTCTTCACAACCTTGGAACCTGGGGCGATTGAAAGGATTGTCTATCTCAATCTTGAATTTTGGCGACTAAGGGGCTTGTCTTCCTCAATCTGGATGGAAGATAACAAAGAGGCTTCTGTACCTTGGAACCTAAACCAATTGAGAAGCTTCTCTGTCTAAATCTTGAATTATGAAGACCAAGGGGCTCCTGTATCTTGATCTGGATGGAAGGTAACCGAAGGGCATCACTCCTTGGACCCCGGGGCGATTGAAAGGATTGTCTATCTCAATCTTCAATTGTGATGACCAAGGGGCTTATCTTCCTTAATCTGGATGGAAGAAAACAATGGCGCTGTTCTACCGTGGAACCTGGACTGATTGAGAGGCTTCTCTATCTCATTCTTGAATTGTGAAGACCAAGGGGCTTCTCTAGCTCAATCTGGATGGAAGGTAATCGAAGGGCTTCACTTCCTTGCAACCTGGGGTGGTTGAGAGGATTCTCTATCTCAATCTTGAATTTTGATGACCAAGGTGCTTCTCTGCCTCGATCTGGATGGAAGATAACCGAAGGGCTTCACTACCTTGGAACCTGGGGTGATTGAAAGGATTGTTTATCTCAAACTTGAATTGTGACGACCAAGGGTCTTATCTTCCATAATTTGGATGGAAGATAACAAAAGGGCTTCTCTACCTTGGAACCTGGGGTGATTGAAAGGATTGTCTATCTCAATCTTGAATTGTGACGACCAAGGGGCTTCACTTACTCAATCAAGACGGAAGATAACAAAGGGGCTTCTCTACCTTGGAACCTAAACCGATTGAGAATCTTCTCTATCTCAATCTTGAATTGTGAAGACCAAGGGGCTCTCCTACCTCGATCTGGATGGAAGGAAACCGAAGTATTCACAACCTTGGAACCTGGGCCGATTGAAAGGATTGTCTCTCTCAATCTGGAATTGTGACGACCAAGGGGCTTATCTTCCTCAATCTGGATGGAAGATAACAAAGGGGCTTCTCTACCTTGGAACCTAAACCGATTTAGAATCTTCTCTATCTCAATCTTGAATTGTGATGACCAAGGGGCTTCTCTACCTCGATCTGGATAGAAGACAACCGAAGGGCTTCACTACCTTGGAACCTGGGGTGATTGAGAGGATTCTCTATCTAAATCTTGAATTGTGATGACCAAGGTGCTTTTCCGCCTCGATTTGGATGGAAGGTAACCAAGGGGTTCACAACCTTGGAACCTGGGGTGATTGAAAGGATTGTCTATCTCAATCTTGAATTGTGACGACGAAGGGGCTTATCTTACGCAATTTTGATAGAAGATAACAAAGGGGCTTCTCTACCTTGGAACCTAAACTGATTAAGAAGCTTCTCTATCTCAATCTTGAATTGTGAAGACCAAAGGGCCTCCTCTACCTCGATCTGGATGGAAGGTAACCGAAGGGCTTCAGTACCTTGGCACCTAGGGTGATTGAGAGGATTCTTTATCTCAATCTCGAATTGTGATGACCAAGGTGCTTCTCTGCCTCGATCGGGATGGGAGGTAACCGAAGGGCAACACAACCTTGGAACCTGGGGCGATTGAAAGGATTGTCTGTCTCAACCTTGAATTGTGACGGCCAAGGGGATTATCTTCCTCAATCTGGATGGAAGACAACAAAGGGGCTTCTATACCTAGGAACCTAAACCGATTGAGAAGCTTTTCTATCTCAATCTTGAATTGTGAAGACTAAGGGGCTCCTCTACCGCGATCTGGATGGAATGTAACCGAAGGGCTTCAATACCTTGGAACCTGGGGCGATTGAAATGAATGTCTATCTGTATCTTGAATTGTGACGACCAAGGTGCTTATCTTCCTCAATCTGGATGGAAGATAACAAAAGGGGCTTCTCTACCTTGGAACCTAGACCAATTGAGAGGCTTCTCTGTCTCAATCTTGAATTGTGAAGACCTAGGGGCTTCTCTAGCTCGATCTGGATGGAAGGTAACCGATGGGCTTCGCTACCTTGGAACCTGTGGTGGTTGAGAGGATTCTCTATCTCAATCATAAATTGTGGTGACCAAGGTGTTTGGATTAGTGCCCTTAAATCCTATTGTATAATGCCATGTATGATATTAAGTTTGACATTGTGTATGACTTAATATTATGTTTAAGAAATTTGTTTTATTATTTTCTGAAATAATGGTGACATGAATATTCGGACATTGTCACATAGTCCATGAGATGCATAGTATGTGATTTATGTGATTATTCATAGAAAATATAAATCACCAGTTCTTTGTAAACTCAGAATTATAGTTCGTTGTCGGTGATGAAATTGGGCATTTCGTCTGCGAAGACTATAACATATTAACTACGATGATTTGTCTTGATCATGGAAGTGGAGACTTCTAGTTGATGTGTTAATATATTTTAAGAGTTAAGACATATTGAACTGGACCACTGTGAGATTTATTATTCTCCTAAAGACTGTCAAATGAATAATAAATCTCACGACTTGTATTTGCATGAAGTCTTAATCCTGAGAGAATAATGGACCTAATCATAAGGTGTAGGTTGCTTTGATATATCAGGAGTGAGATCTAAAGTGACGGTCAAAACCTCAATATATTTGGGCAGCCACATTTAGTGTTGTGGAACATATATTCTCAAGATGGAATTCATAGTCTCTTAATGGAGATATAACATATTCCCTTGAGATAAGTTTAATGGGTTTGTTATTCAGAGAGTTAGGTCTAACCACTTCAGTAAGTAGTTACTAAAGTATATATTTATGAAATTAGTTTTCATAAATATATGATGAATAACTTAAACGATTAAACCGGGTACTCAAGGATCAAGATATAGTAATTTACAAAGTGGCAGTCTACATTAATGACTTTGTATTACTACGAATATTTTATGAAGGGGTTACATGTATAATAAAGTCATGGGATATAATTATAGATAAGACCTAGAGCGCAACTATATTTATATAGTGGTATTAAATATAGTTAATGGTAACTTTGGACTTGTCAAGAGTTGATAGAAAAGCCCAAGGCCCATTGGAGCTAGTGTTTTATTGATCCCTTTTGGTCCCACTCCAAGCCACACACTTAACCCCAATTGGTAAGGCCCAAAAGGCCAGCCCAATTAGATAAATTGGTTAGATACAAAGGGAAAAACGTTTAGATTTTTATATGCAAGAAACATCATTGTGAAATGGTGTGCATGTGAGTTTTTGTCACTCACTAGTCATCCTTTTGTTACCAATGGAGAGACCACACATCTTGGGCGTTAGTGGAATTGGAGTGAAGATTAAAAGTATTCCCAAGTGCTTCAATCTTTGTTTTGAAATTCACCGCTTCAAGGAACGATCTCTTGTTCTCAAATTCTGAAATTTACTTAGTACGTGTTATCAATATCGAATGAAGTAGATCCGTTTAAAACTTATTTTCCGCTGCGTTCATCTTTAAATCCATCACAAGGTGCTTTTCTGCCTCGATCTGGATGGAAGATAACTGAAGGGCTTCACTACCTTGGAATCGGGGGCGATTGAAAGGATTGTCTATCTCAATCCTGTATTGTGAAGATTAAGGGGCATCTCTACCTCGATCCGGATGGAAGGTAATCGAAGGGCTTCTCTACCTTGGAACCTAAATCGATTGAGAAGCTTCCATCTCTCAATCTTGTATTGTGAAGATCAAGGGGCTTCTCTACCTCGATCTGGATGGAAGGTAACCGAAGGGTTTCACTACCTTGGAACAAGGGGGATTGAGAGGATTCTCTATCTCAATCTTGAATTGTGATGACCAAGGTGCTTCTCCGCCTCGATCTGGATGGAAGGTAACCGAAGGTCTTCACAACCTTGGAACCTAGGGCGATTGAAAGGATTGTCTATCTCAATCTTGAATTGTGATGACCAGGGGGCTTATCTCCTCAATCTGGATGGAGGATAACAAAGAGGATTCTCTACCATGGAACCCAAACCGATTGAGAAGCTTCTCTATCTCAATCTTGTATTGTGAAAATCAAGGGGCTTCTCTTCCTCGATCTGGAAGGAAGGTAACCGGAGGGCTTCACTACCTTGGAACTGGGGGATTGAGAGGATTCTCTATCCCAATCTTGAATTGTGATGACCAAGGTGCTTCTCCGCCTCGATCTGGACGGAAGGTAACCGAAGGGCTTCACAACCTTGGAACCTGGGACGATTGAAAGGATTGTCTATCTCAATCTTGAATTGTGACGTCCAACGGGCTTATCTTCCTCAATCTAGATGGAAGATAACAAAAGGGCTTCTATACCTTGGAACCTAAACCGATTGAGAACCTTCTCTATCTCAATCTTGAATTGTGAAGACAAGGGGCTCCTCTACCTCGATCTGGATGGAAGGTAACTGAAGGGCTTCCCTACCATGGAACCTGGGGCGATTGAATGGATTGTCTATCTTAATCTTCAATTGTGACGACCAAGGGGCTTATCTTCCTCAATCTGGATGGAAGATAACAAATGGGCTACTCTACCATGGAACCTAGACCGATTGAGAGGCTTCTTTATCTCGTTCCTGAATTATGAAGACCAAGGGGCTTCTCTAGCCCGATCGGGATGGAAGGTAACCGAAGGGCTTCACTTCCTTGGGACCAGGGGTGGTTGAGAGGATTCTCTATCTCAATCTTGAATTTTTATGACCAAGGTGCTTCTCCACCTCGATCTAGATGGAAGATAACGGAAGGGCTTCACTACTTTGGAACCTAGGGTGATTGAAAGGATTGTCTATCTAAATCTTGAATTGTGACGACCAAGGGGATTCTGTTCCTCAATCAAGATGGAACATCACAAAGGGGCTTCCCTACCTTGGAACCTAAACCGATTGAGAAGCTTCCATCTCTCAATCTTGTATTGCGAGGATCAAAGGGCTTCTGTGCCTCGATCTGGATGGAAGGTAACCGAAGGGTTTCACTACCATCGAACCAGGGGGCTTGAAAGGATTCTCTATCTCAATCTTGAATTGTGATGACCAACGTGCTTCTCCGCCTCCATCGGGATGGAAGGTAACTGAAGGGCTTCACAACTTTAGATCCTAGGGCGATTGAAAGGATTATCTATCTTAATCTTGAATTGTGACGACCAGGGGCTTATCTTGCTCAATCTAGATGGAAGATAACAAAGGGGCTTCTATACCTTTGAACCTAAACCGATTGAGAAGCTTCTCTATCTCAATCTTGCATTGTGAAGACCAAGCAGCTCCTCTACCTCGATCTGGATGGAAGGTAACCGAAGGGCTTCACTACCTTGGAACCAGGGGTGATTGAGAGGATTCTCCATCTCAATCTTGAATTGTGATGACCAAGGTGCTTCTCCGCCTCGATCTGGATGGAAGGTAACCGAAGCGTTCACAACCTTGGAACCTGGGGCGATTGAAAGGATTTTCTATCTCAATCTTGAATTGTGACAACCGAGGGGCTTCTCTTCCTCAATCAAGATGGAAGATAACAAAGAGGCTTTTATACCTTGGAACTTAAACCGATTGAGAAGCTCCACTATCTCAATCTTGAATGGTGAACACCAAGGGGCTCCTCTAGCTCGATCTGGATGGAAGGTAACCGAACGGCTTCACTACCTTGGAACTTGGGGTGATTGAGGGGATTCTCCATCTCAATCTTGAATTGTGATGACCAAGGTGCTTCTCCGCCTCGATCTGGATGGAAGGTAACCGAAGGTCTTCACAACCTTGGAACCTGGGGCGATTGAAAGGATTGTCTATCTCAATCTTGAATTGTGACGACCAGGGGGCTTATCTTCCTCAATCTGGATGGAAGATAACAAAGAGGCTTCTATACCATGGAACCTAAACCGATTAAGAAGCTTCTCTATCTCAATCTTGAATTGTGAAGACAAAGGGGCTCCTCTACCTCGATCTGGATGGAAGGTAACCGAAGGGCTTCACTACCTTGGAACCTGGGGTGATTGAGAGGATTGTCTATCCCAATCTTGAATTGTGACGACCAAGGGGTTTATCTTCCTCAATCTGGATGGAAGATGATAAACTGGCTTCTCTACCTTGGAACGTACACCGATTGAGAGGCTTCAGTATCTCATTCTTGAATTGTGAAGACCAAGGGGCTTCTCTAACTTGGTCTGGATGGAAGGTAACTGAAGGGCTTCACTAACTTTGAACCTGGGGTGGTTGAGAGGATTCTCTATATCAATCTTGAATTCTAATGACCAAGGAGTTTCTCCCCCTCGATCTGGATGGAAGATAACCGAAGGGCTTCACTACCTTGGAACCTGGGGTGATTGAAAGGATTGTGTATCTCAATCTTGAATTGTGACAACCAAGGGGCTTATCTTCCTCAATCAAGATGGAAGATAACGAAGGGGCTTCTCTACCTAAGAACCTAAACCGATTGAGAAGCTTCTCAGTCTCAATCTTGTATTGTGAAGATCAAGGGGATTCTCTACCTCGATCTGGATGAAAAGTAACCGAAGCGCGTCACTACCTTGGAACCGGCGGGATGGAGAGGATTCTCTATCTCAATCTTGAATTGTGATGACCAAGGTGCTTCTCCGCGTCGGTCTGGATGGAAGGTAACCGAAGGGCTTCACAACCTTGGAACCTGGGGCGATTGAAAGAATCGTCTATCTCAATCTTGAATTGTGACAACCAAGGGGCTTATCTTCCTCAATCTGGATGGAAGATAACAAACGGACTTCTATACCTTGGAACCAAAACCGATTGCGAAGCTTGTCTATCTCAATCTTGAATTGGGAACGCCAAGGGGCTCCTCTACCTCGATCTGGATGGAAAGTAACCGAACGGCTTCACTACCTTGGAACCTGGGGTGATTGAGAGGATTCTCCATCTCAATCTTGAATTGTGATAACCAAGGTGCTTCTCCGCCTCGATCTGGATCGAAGGTAACCGAAGGACTTCACAGTACCTTGGAACCTGGGGTGATTGAGAGGATTGTCTATCCCAATCTTGAATTGTCACGTCCAAGGGGTTTATCTTCCTCAATCTGGATGGAAGATGACAAACGGGATTCTCTACCTTGGAACGTACACCGATTGAGAGGCTTCAGTATCTCATTCTTGAATTGTAAAGACCAAGGGGCTTCTCTAACTTGGTCTGGATTGAAGGTAACCGAAGGGCTTCACTTCCTTGGAACCAGGGGTGGTTGAGAGGATTCTCTATCTCAATCTTGAATTTTTATGACTAAGGTGCTTCTCTGCCTTGATCTAGATGGAAGATAACGGAAGGGCTTCATTACTTTGGAACCTAGGGTGATTGAAAGGATTGTTTATCTAAATCTTGAATTGTGACGACCAAGGGGATTCTCTTCCTCAATCAAGATGGAACATAACAAAGGGGCTTCCCTACCTTGGAACCTAAACCGATTGAGAAGCTTCTCCATCTCAATCTTGTATTGTGAAGATCAAGGGGATTCTCTACCTCGATCTGCACGGAAGCTAACTGAAGCGCGTCACTACCTTGGAACCAGGGGGATGGAGAGGATTCTCTACCTAAATCTTGAATTGTGATGACCAAGGTGCTTCTCCGCGTCGGTCTGCATGGAAGGTAACCGAAGCGCTTCACAACCTTGGAACCTGGGGCGATTGAAAGGATCGTCTATCTCAGTCTTGAATTGTGACAACCAACGGGCTTATCTTCCTCAATCTGGATAGAAGATAACAAACGGGCTTCTATACGTTGGAACCTAAACCGATTGCGAAGCTTGTCTATCTAAATCTTGAATTGTGAACCCCAAGGGGCCCCTCTACCTCGATCTGGACGGATGGTAACCGAACGGCTTCACTACCTTGGAACCTGGGGTGATTGAGAGGATTCTCCATCTCAATCTTGAATTGTGATGACCAAGATGCTTCTCCGCCTCGCTCTGGATGGAAGGTAACCGAAGGGCTTCACAACCTTGGAACCTGGGGCGATTGAAAGGATTGCCTGTCTCAATCTTGAATTGTGACAACCAAGGGGCTTATCTTCCTCAATCTAGATAGATGATAACAAACAGGCTTCTATACCTTGGATCCTAAATCGATTGAGAAGCTTCTCCATTAAAATCTTGAATTGTGAAGACCAAGGGGCTCCTCTATCTCGATCTGGATGGAAGGTAACCGAAGGGTTTCAGTACCTTGGAAACGGGGGGATTGATAGGATTCTCTATCTCAATCTTGAATTGTGATGGCCAACATGCTTCCCCGCCTCGATCTGGATGGAAGATAACCGAAGGGCTTCACTACCTTGGAACCTGGGGTGATTGAGAGGATTGTCAATCTCAACCTTCAATTGTGACGACCAAGGGGCTTCTCTTCCTTAGTCAAGATGGAAGATAACAAAAGGGCTTCTCAACCTTGGAACCCAAGCCGATTAAGAAGCTTCTCTATCCCAATCTTGTATTGTGAAGATCAAGGGGCTTCTCTTCCTCAGTTTGGATGGAAGATAACAAAGGGGATTTTCGACCGTGGAACCTAGACCGATTGAGAGGCTTCTCTATCTCATTATTGAGTTGTGAAGACCAAGGGGCTTCTCTAGCTTGATCTGGATGAAAGGTAACTGAAGGGCTTCACTTCCTTGCAACCTGGGGTGGTTGAGAGGATTCTCTATCTCAATGTTGAATTTTGATGACCAAGGTGCTTCACCGCCTCGATCTGGACGGAAGATAAGCAAAGGGCTTCACTACGTTGGAACCTAGGGTGATTGAAAGGAATGTCTATCTCAACCTTGAATTGTGACGACCAAAGGGCATCTCTTCCTCAATCAAGTTGGAAGATAACAACGGGGCTTCTCAACCTGGGAACCCAAACCGATTGAGAAACTTCTCTATCTCAATCTTGTATTGTGAAGATCAAGGGGCTTCTCTACCTCGATCTGGATGGAAGGTAACCAAAGTGCTTCAGTACCTTGGAAACGGGGGGATTGATAGGATTCTTTATCTCAATCTTGAATTGTGATGACCAACGTGCTTCCCCGCCTCGATCTGGATGGAAGATAACCGAAGGGCTTCACTACCTTGGAACCTGGGGTGATTGAGAGGATTGTCAATCTCAACCTTCAATTGTGACGACCAAGGGGCTTCTCTTCCTTAGTCAAGATGGAAGATAACAAAAGGGCTTCTCAACCTTGGAACCCAAGCCGATTGAGAAGCCTCTCTATCCCAATCTTGTATTGTGAAGATCAAGGGGCTTCTCTACCTCGTTCTAGATGGAAGGTAACCGAAGGGCTTCACTACCTTGGAACCGGGGTGATTGAGAGGATTCACAATCTCAATCCTGAATTGTGACGACCAAGGTGCTTCCCTGCCTCGATCTAGAGGGATGGTAACCGTAGGACTTCACAACCTTGGAACCTGGGGCGCTTGAAAGGATTGTCTATCTCAATCTTGAATTGTGACGACTAAGGGGCTTATCTTGCTCAATCTGGATGGAAGATAACAAAAAGGCTTCTATACCTTGGAACCTAAACCGATCGAGAAGCTTTTCTATCACAATCTTGAATTGTGATGACCAAGGGGCTCCTCTACCACGATCTGGGTGGATGGTAACCGAAGGGCTTCACTACCTTGGAACCTGGGGCGATTGAAGGGATTGTCTATCTCAATCTTGAATTGTGACGACCAAGGGGATTATCTTCCTCAATCTGGATGGAAGATAACATAGGGGCTTCTCCACCTTGGAACGTAGACCAATTGTGAGGCTTCACTACGTCATTCCTGAATTGTGAAGACCAAGGGGCTTCTCTAACTCGATCTGGATGGAAGGTAACCGAAGGGCCTCACTACCTCTGAACTTGGGGTGCCTGAGAGGATTCTCTGTCTCAATTTTGAATTGTGATGACCAAGGTGTTTCTCCGCCTCGATCATGGTGGAAGATAACCGAAGGACTTCCCTACCTTGGAACCTGGGGTGATTGAAAGGATTGTGTATCTCAATCTCGAATTGTGACGACCAAGGGGCGTTTCTTCCTCAATCATGATGGAAGATAACAAAGCGGCTTCTCTACCATGGAACCTAAACCGATTGAGAAGCTTCTCTATCTCAATCTTGTATTGTGACGATCAAGGGGATTCTCTATCTCGATCTGGATGGAAGGTAACCGAAGCGCATCACCACCTTGGAACCGGGGTGATTGAGAGGATTCTCTATCTCAATCTTGAATTGTGATGACCAAGGTGCTTCCCCGCCTCGATCTGGACAGAAGGTAACCGAAGGTCTTTACAACCTTGGAACCTGGGGCGATTGAAAGGATTGTCTATCTTAATCTTGAATTGTGACGACCAAGGGGCTTGTCTTCCTCAATCTGGATGGAAGATAACAAAGAGGCTTCTATACCTTGGAACCTAAACCGATTGAGAAGCTTCTCTATCTTAATCTAGAATGTTGAAGACCAAAGGGCTCCTCTATCTCGATCTGGATAGAAGGTAACCGAAGGGCATCACTCCTTGGAACCTGGGGGATTGAAAGGATTCTCTATCTCAATCTTCAATTGTGACGACCAAGGGGCTTATCTTCCTCAATCTGGATGGAAGATAACAAAGGGGCCTTTCTACCATGGGGAATGAGAGGATTCTCTATCTCAATCTTGAATTGTGATGACCAACGTGCTTCTCCGCCTCGATCTGGACGGAAAGTAAACCGAAGGGCTTCACAACCTTGGAACTTGGGGCGATTGAAAGGATTGTCTATCTCAATCTTGAATTGTGATCACTAAGGGGCTTATCTGGCTCAATTTGGATGGAAGATAACAAAGAGGCTTCTATACCTTGGAACCTAAATCGATTGAAAAGCTTCTCTATCACAATCTTGAATTGTGAAGACCGAGGGGCTCCTCTACCACGATCTGGGTGGATGGTAACCGCAGGGCTTCACTACCTCGAAACCTGGGGCGATTGAAAGGATTGTCTATCTCAATCTTGAATTGTGACGACCAAGGGGCATATCTTCCTCAATCCGGATGGAAGATAACGAAGAGGCTTCTCTACCTTGGAACCCAAACCGATTGAGAAGCTTCTCAATCTCAATGTTGTATTGTTAAGATCAAGGGGCTTCTCTATCTCAATCTGGATGGAAGGTAACCAAAGGGCATCACTACCTTGGAACCGGGGTGATTGAGAGGATTCTCTATCTCAATCTTGAATTGTGATGACCAAGGTGCTTCCCCGCCTTGATCTGGGTGGACGATAACCAAGGGACTTCCCTACCTTGGAACCAAGGGTGATTGAAAGGATTGTGTATCTCAATCTTAGATTGTGACGACCAAGGGGCTTCTCTTCCTCTATCAAGACGGAAGATAACAAAGGGGCTTCTCTACCTTGGTACCTAAACCGATTGGGAAGCTTCTCTATCTCAATCTTGTTTTGTGAAGATCAAAGGGATTCTTTACCTTGATCTGGATGGGAGGAAACCGAAGCGCGTCACCACCTTGGAACCGGGGTGATTGAGAGGATTCCCTATCTCAATCTTGAATTGTGATGACCAAGGTGCTTCCCCGCCTCGATCTGGATGGAAGGTAACCGAAGGTCTTCACAACCTTGGAACCTGGGGCGATTGAAAGGATTGTCTATCTCAATCTTGAATTGTGACGACTAAGGGGCTTATCTCCCTCACTCTGGATGGAAGATAACAAAGAGGCTTCTATACCATGGAACCTAAACCGATTGAGAAGCTTCACTATGTCATTCTTGAATTGTGAAGACAAAGGGGCTCCTCTACCATGATCTGGGTGGATGGTAACCAAAGGGCTTCACTACCTTGGAACCTGGGGCGATTGAAAGGATTGTCTATCTCAATCTTGAATAGTGACGACCAAGGGGCTTATCTTCCTCTATCTCGATGGAAGATAACAAAGGGGTTTTTCTACTATGGGGAATGAGAGGATTCTCTATCTCAATCTTGAATTGTGATGACCAACGTGCTTCTCCGCCTCGATCTGGACGGAAAGTAAACCGAAGGGCTTCACAACCTTGGAACTTGGGGCGATTGAAAGGATTGTCTATCTCAATCTTGAATTGTGATCACTAAGGGGCTTATCTGGCTCAATTTGGATGGAAGATAACAAAGAGGCTTCTATACCTTGGAACCTAAACCGATTGAAAAGCTTCTCTATCACAATCTTGAATTGTGAAGACCGAGGGGCTCCTCTACCATGATCTGGGTGGATGGTAACCGCAGAGCTTCACTACCTCGGAACCTGGGGCGATTGAAAGGATTGTCTATCTCAATCTTGAATTGTGACGACCAAGGGGCTTATCTTCCTCAATCCGGATGGAAGATAACGAAGAGGCTTCTCTACCTTGGAACCCAAACCGATTGAGAAGCTTCTCAATCTCAATGTTGTATTGTTAAGATCAAGGGGCTTCTCTATCTCAATCTGGATGGAAGGTAACCGAAGGGCATCACTACCTTGGAACCGGGGTGATTGGGAGGATTCTCTATCTCAATCTTGAATTCTGATGACTAAGGTGCTTCCCCGCCTTGATCTGGGTGGACGATAACCGAAGGACTTCCCTACCTTGGAACCAAGGGTGATTGAAAGGATTGTGTATCTCAATCTTAGATTGTGACGACCAAGGGGCTTCTCTTCCTCAATCAAGACGGAAGATAACAAAGGGGCTTCTCTACCTTGGAACCTAAACCGATTGGGAAACTTCTCTATCTCAATCTTGTTTTGTGAAGATCAAAGGGATTCTCTACCTTGATCTAGATGGAAGGAAACCGAAGCGCGTCACCACCTTGGAACCGGGGTGATTGAGAGGATTCCCTATCTCAATCTTGAATTGTGATGACCAAGGTGCTTCCCCGCCTCGATCTGGATGGAAGGTAACCGAAGGTCTTCACAACCTTGGAACCTGGGGCGATTGAAAGGATTGTCTATCTCAATCTTGAATTGTGACGACTAAGGGGCTTATCTCCCTCACTCTGGATGGAAGATAACAAAGAGGCTTCTATACCATGGAACCTAAACCGATTGAGAAGCTTCACTATGTCATTCTTGAATTGTGAAGACAAAGGGGCTCCTCTACCATGATCTGGGTGGATGGTAACCAAAGGGCTTCACTACCTTGGAACCTGGGGCGATTGAAAGGATTGTCTATCTCAATCTTGAATAGTTTCTTTATCTCAATCTTGAATGTTTAATCAATGGGCTTCTCTACATGATCTGGATGGAAGGTGTCCATGGGTCTTCTCTACTTGGACTGGGACGATTGAGAAGCTTCTCTATCTCAATCTTGAATTTGAAGGCCAAGGGCTTCTTTACCTCGATCTGGATGGAGGTAACCAATGGGCTTCACTACATTTGAACTGGGGCGATTAAGAGGATTCTCTATCTTAATCTTGAATTTTGATGACCAAGGGGCTTCTCTTCCTCAATCTGGATGGAAGATAACCAAAGGGCTTCTCTTCCTTGGAACCTAGATCGATTGAGAGGCTTCTCTATCTCAATCTTGAATTGTGAAGGCTAAGGGGATTCTCCACATCGATATGGGTGGAAGGTAACCGAAGGGCTTCAGTACCTTGGAACCTGGGTGATTGAGAGGATTCTCTATCTCAATCTTGAATTGTGACCACCAAGGGGCTTCTCTTCCTCAATCCAGATGGAAGTTAAGCAAAGGTGTCTCTACCTTGAACCTAGACCGATTGAGAGGCTACTCTATCTCAATCTTGAATTATGAAGACCAATGGGCTTCTCTACCTCGATCTGGATGAAAGGTAACTGATGGGCTTCACTACCTTGGAACCTGGGGTGATTGAGAGGATTCTCTATCTCAATCTTGAATTGTGATGACCAAGGTGCTTTTCCACCTCGATTTGGATGGTAGGTAACCGAAGGGCTTCACTACCTTAGAACCTGGGGCGATTGAAAGGATTGTCTATCTCAATCTTGAATTATGACGACTAAGGGGCTTCTCTTCCTCAATCTGGATGGAAGATAACAATAGGGCTTCTCTACCCTGGAACCTAAATCGAATGAGAAGCTCCTCTATCTCTATCTTGTATTGTGAAGACCAAGGGCTTTTCTACCTTGATCTGGATTGAAGGTAACCGAAGGGCTTCACTACCTTGGAACCTGGGGTAATTAAGAGGATTCTCTATCTCAATCTTGAATTGTGATGACCAAGGTGCTTTTCCGCATCGATTTGGATGGTAGGTAACCGAAGGGCTTCACTACCTTAGAACCTGGGGCGATTGAAAGGATTGTCTATCTCAATCTTGAATTATGACGACCAAAGGCTTCTCTTCCTCAATCTAGATGGAAGATAACAATGGGCTTCTCTACCCTGGAACCTAACCCGATTGAGAAGCTTCTCTATCTCAATCTTGTATTGTGAAGACCAAGGGGCTTCTCTACCTCGATCTGGATGGAAGGTAACCGAAAGGCTTCACTACCTTGGAACCTGGGGTGATTGAGAGGATTCTCTATCTCAATCTTGAATTGTGACGTCCAAGGGGCTTCTCTACCTCTATCCGGTGAAAGGTAACTAAGGTCTTCTCTACCTTGGAACCTGGGGCAATTGAGAGGCTTCTTTATCTCAATCTTGAATAGTGACAACCAATGGGCTTCTCTACCTCAATCTGGATGGAAGATAACAATAGAGCTTCTCTACCCTGGAACCTAAATCGAATGAGAAGCTCCTCTATCTCTATCTTGTATTGTGAAGACCAAGGGGCTTCTCTACCTTAATCTGGATTGAAGGTAACCGAAGGGCTTCACTACCTTGGAACCTAGGGTAATTGAGAGGATTCTCTATCTCAATCTTGAATTGTGATGACCAAGGTGCTTTTCCGCATCGATTTGGATGGTAGGTAACCGAAGGGCTTCACTACCTTGGAACCTGGGGCAATTGAGAGGCTTCTTTATCTCAATCTTTAATAGTGACAACCAATGGGCTTCTCTACCTCAATCTGGATGGAAGGTGTCTAAGGGGATTCTCTACCTTGGAACTTGGGATGATTAAGAGGCTTCGCTATCTTAATCTTGAATGGTGAAGACCAAGGGCTTCTCTACGTTGGAACCTGGGGTAGTTATGGGGCTTTTCTTTCTCAATCTGGAATGTTGGTAACCAAGGGGCTTCTCTACCTCGATCTGGATCAAAGGTAACTAAGGGTTTCTATACCTCGGAACTTGAGGTGATTGAGAGGCTTCTTTACCTCAACCCGGGACTATGGCAACCAAGGGCTTTTCTACCTCGATCTGAATGGAGGGTGACCGAGGGGCTTTTCTTCCGTGGAATCTAGTATGATTGAGAGGCCTCTCTTACTCAATCTGGAATAGTGGCAACCAAGGGGATTCTCTGCCTTTATCTGAATGGAAGGTAACTAAAGGCTTCTCTACCTTGGAACCTAGAGCGATTGAAAGGCTTCTCTATCTCAATCTAGAACTTTAGCAATGAAGGGGCTTCTCTACCTTGATCTGGATGGAAGCTAACCAAGGGGCTTGACTACCTTGGAACCTGGGGCAATTGAGAGGCTTCTTTATCTCAATCTTGAATTGTGACAATCAATGGGCTTCTCTACCTCGATCTGGATGGAAGGTGTCCAAGGGGCTTCTCTTCCTCGATCTGCATAGAAGGTAACCAAGGGGCTTCTCTACTTTGGAACCTGGGGCAATTAAGGGGCTTCTCTTTGTCAATTTGAAACTATGGTAACCAAGGGCTTCTCTTCCTCGATCTGGATGAAAGGTAACTAAGGGGCTTCTCTACCTCGAAACTTACGGCGATTGAGAGGCTTCTTTATCTCAACCTGGGGCTATCGCAACCAAAGGGCTTTTCTACCTCGAGCTGAATGGAGGGTAACCAAGGGGCTTTTCTACCTTGGAACCTAGTGTGGTTGAGAGCCTCTTATCTCAATCTTGAATGGTGGCAACCAAGGGGATTCTTTGCTTTTATCTGAATGGAGGGTAACCAAGGGCTTCTTTACCTTGGAACCGAGAGCGATTGAGAGGCTTCTCTATCTCAATCTAAAACTATGGCGACGAAGGGGCTTCTCTGCCTTGATCTGAATGGAAGCTATCCAAGGGGCTTGACTACCTTGGAACCTGGGGCAATTGAGAGGCTTCTTTATCTCAATTTTGAATTGTGACAATCAATGGGCTTCTCTTTCTTAATCTGGAACTATGGCAACCGAGGGGCTTTTCTACCTCGATCCGGATAAAAAGTAACCAAGGGGCTTCTCTACCACGAAACTTGAGGCAATTGAGAGGCTTATTTATCTCAACTTGGGACTATGGCAACGAAGGGGCTTTTTTACCTCGATTTGAATGGAGGGTAACCAAGGGGCTTCTCTACCTTGGAACCTAGTGTGGTTGAGAGGCTTCTCTATCTCAATCTTGAATGGTGGCAACCAAGGGGATTCTCTGCCTTTATCTGAATGGAGGGTAACAAAGGGCTTCTCTACCTTGGAACCTGGAGCGATTGAGAGGCTTCTCTATCTCAATCTAGAACTATGGCGATGAAGGGGCTTCTCTACCTTGATCTGGATGGAAGCTAACCAAGGGGCTTCACTACCTTGGAACTTAGGGCAATTAAGAGGCTTCTTTATCTCAATCTTGAATTGTGACAATCAATGGGCTTCTCTGCCTCGATCTGGATGGAAGGTAACCAAAGGGCTTTTCTACCTTAGAACCTGGGGCGGTTGAGAGGATTCTCTTTTTCAATCTTAAATTATGATGACCAAGGGGCTTCTCTTTCTCGATCTGGATGGAAGGCAACCAAAGGCTTCTCTACCTTGGAACCTAGGGCGATTGAGGGCTTCTCTATCTCAATCTTGAACTATGGTGACCAAAGGGCTTCTCTACCTCGATCTAAATGGAAGGTATCTGAGGGGCTTTTCTTCCTTGAAACCTAGTGTGGTTGAGAGGCTTCTCTATATCAATTTGGAACTGTAGTGACCGAGTGTTGGCTCAAGTTCAACATGTGTACCCTCCTGCAATGATTCCGGTTCAACCTTGTCTTTCCATCCTGTTGGTTGACCTTTTAGCTCATGAAGAAATTACTCTTGCTCAAGTCAGCCATGTTGTTTCAGGGACACTTGGAGACTATCTTAAACTTTTCCAGACTCAATTGTATATTGTCTAGCAGGCATTCCTGTTACCTTGGTAACTTTCTCCTATCCTAAAGTTAATTGGCATCTCATCTTCTTTGTTTCAACCTTTGTGAAAATATCTACATGTTGCACTTTTAGGCTTTATCATCTAAAAATGAGGAGAGTCCCCCTCCTAGCCATATTGATGGCTCTTCTTGTTCTTTCATGGAGACATATCCTCATTTTCTCGCATGGTAGTATGAAGTGATGATGAACCCTAATAGGTCATACTACTCTGAGAATTTGGACCGGCCAGAGTATACCCCAAATGTCCCTAGAATAACCCAGTATATTCCTAAATCCTTTGGTCTTCTTTCTCATGTTTGCTCATTGAGTTATTTTGAACTTGTGGATTTATGCTTCAGGTCAGTGTTGATCTTGTGGAAGAAAGCATGCAGATGATTGGAGGTTTGTAGCTTGTGGCACGCACTCAATCTTCTCGATATGTGCTCAATGAAATGAATTGGGCAAAAGATGATGCTTCCTTAGTGCTCTTTGCTTAAATCTCTATGATAATGGATCTAACACTTGTCTCTGTTGATTTTTTAGAACAGCTAAATGGCAATGGCTGATGCCAACACAAGATTCTTGGAAGAGAGGATCAAAAATCTTGAACTTCAAAACTGGTAACAAGAATCTTGGTTTTATGCAAGTCAAGAAGAAGACACTGAGGGTAGCTCCTCTAAGGGTGGGTCTAGGAGATCACTTGACTTGTATCTTAATTTTCCTGCAAGGATAAGAAAAAGTATTCCTTAGAGAATTTTAATTTCAGTTGTTAGCTCTTTATCTTTGGATAGCTCTTGATTTTGCTGAAACTTAGACAAGACAAGTTTAGAATTCACCCGATGAAGTCTTGTAGTAAAAAATTTGAACTTTTTAGACCACCTTTGATGTGATTTATATTCACCTGAATAAGGCAAGGCTGAATGCCCTAGTTTGGAAACTTTATGCATGATGACCTTTTATTTTTTTGAAAAGGTTTTCTTTCTTTCTTTCTTTCTTTCTTTCTTCTTCTTCTTCTTCTTCTTCTTCATTTTTTTTTTTTTTTTTTTTTTTTGGGAAAAGGGGTGAGTAGGGGATAAGGCATAGCCAAATGCCCCTAATTTAGAGATAAATGCATGACTTTGGAAAATCTTGACTTGATTAACTTTCTTTTCCTCTATTTTTAAAACCAATGATGGAGGTGATTTTTTTTTTTTTTTTTTTTGAAACAAATGGACAAGGCATGCCTAAATGCCCCAATTTAACAAACCATGCAAAATTTGAGAAACTTTATTTCACAACAATTTTTTTTTAGTGAAAAATAGAATCAAAACGGACCCGTCAAGTGCCTGAAAATACAAAATAGGATAACCGAGCCTTGGTTGAACTGGGTGTTGACTGGCACTTTAAGCTGCTGACAGGTATGCTCAATTTTGGGCTGATTCCTCGTGCTTTTCGATCGCCTTTTTCTGTGTTTTTTTGAAAAATATTTTCTCTATTTAAGACTATGAAACACTTTCCTAGTTAGCTACAAACTCTTGAAACCTATTTAAACCGGGTTAGGGACTGAGGTAATTTACTTTAGCATTTCAATTGCAAAAAAAAATCTCTAAATCAAAGTAATCAAAAAACAATAATCACATACAAGAGTTATACATGGCTAAGAACTAAAATTTTCCTCATTCAACCATTCATGATTTCAATAGATGGGTTTGTAGCTTTGATTTAGCACCAAGACCAATTTTACAGCCTACAAACTAAAGGGAATCAAGGCTTTAAGGAATGTCAATATCAATTGTGATTTTCTCCATCCTGCCATGAAGTTCTAGGATATTGAAGACCATGTGTTCCGGTTTAGAAACTACAAAACATTTTCCCACAATTGAAAAAATTTCAGCTATTCTAGGTTATGATCCTGGCAAAAAATTCGTAGCAGTTTCTTGTGATCCCAGACATAGGGAGATTTTATCTGATGCTCTAGGGCTTTCTACTTCAATTACCAGTAGCATGATTAAGGGCCACATGGTGAATCTTCATCCAATTGTTTCAAGACTGATTAACAAACGTACTCATGGAGTGACTGACAACATGCATAAAAATTTTGGCTTAGCTCTTTACTTCCTGGGAGAATTTTTGCTTTCCTCTAGAAGGCCTAGTTTTGTGGATGCTTAAGCTATTGGCATTGTGAGTCAAGTTAAGGATGGTGATAATCCTGTTTCTCTAATCTTGGTAAAAACTCTTTTAGGATTGGATTCTATATCTCTTAGTGAAGAGTCACAAAACTTTCCTAGGAGTCCTTGACTTTGCAAATATGGTTGAAGGAAAGACTGGACATGATTGGCATGCCTATTGTTGCTGATTATGGTCCTGGCAATTTCCTCAATAGGACTGTTCTCAAAACCGAGTGTTAAACTGAAATCGACTAGGTGAAATTTCTCAAAACCCGGTGTCTCAATTCAATGGAATTGTTATTGGTGGAAGTGCCTGATGGAAATATGCAAGTACGCAGTGGAAAATTAACAGATCTACTTCATTCTCAATCTATAACATGCACTATATAAATTTCAGAATTCGAGTATAAGAGAGCGTACCTTGAAGTGGTTAATTTCAAAACAAAGATCGAAGCACTTGAGAATACTTTTAATCTTCACTCCAATTCCACTAATGCCCAAGAATTGTGGACTCTCAATCAGTTACAAAAGGAGAATTAAAGAGTGACTCACACTCACATACACACCATTTCACAATGATGTTTTTCACACTCTAAAAATTCTGTACATTTTTCCTTTTGTATCTAACCAACTATCTAATTGGGCTGGCCTTTTGGGCCTTTCCAATTGGGCTTAAATGTGTGGCTTGGAGTGGGACCAAAAGGGACCAATAAGACACTAGCTCCAATGGGCCTTGGACTTCTCTGTTAACTCTTGACAAGTCCAAAGTTACCATTAACTATATTTAATACCACTATATAAATATAGTTGCACTCTACGCCTTATCTATAAATTATATCCCAAGACTTTATTGTGCATGCAAACCCCTTCATAAAATATTCATAGTAATACAAAGTCATGAATGTTGACTACCACTTTGAAGATTACTACAAGACCGTTTGGGCAGCCCGTTTACGATCTGCGTTTGCGTTTTTTCCTTTTTTTTTTTTTTTTTTTT
>NW_027069974.1:545196-551673 GCF_002906115.3 Quercus suber
CTTCTCTACCTTGGAACCTGGGGCAATTGAGAGGCTTCTTTATCTCAATCTTTAATAGTGACAACCAATGGGCTTCTCTACCTCAATCTGGATGGAAGGTGTCTAAGGGGATTCTCTACCTTGGAACTTGGGATGATTAAGAGGCTTCGCTATCTTAATCTTGAATGGTGAAGACCAAGGGGCTTCTCTACGTTGGAACCTGGGGTAATTATGGGGCTTTTCTTTCTCAATCTGGAATGTTGGTAACCAAGGGGCTTCTCTACCTCGATCTGGATCAAAGGTAACTAAGGGGTTTCTATACCTCGGAACTTGAGGTGATTGAGAGGCTTCTTTACCTCAACCCGGGACTATGGCAACCAAGGGGCTTTTCTACCTCGATCTGAATGGAGGGTGACCGAGGGGCTTTTCTTCCGTGGAATCTAGTATGATTGAGAGGCCTCTCTTACTCAATCTGGAATAGTGGCAACCAAGGGGATTCTCTGCCTTTATCTGAATGGAAGGTAACTAAAGGCTTCTCTACCTTGGAACCTAGAGCGATTGAAAGGCTTCTCTATCTCAATCTAGAACTTTAGCAATGAAGGGGCTTCTCTACCTTGATCTGGATGGAAGCTAACCAAGGGGCTTGACTACCTTGGAACCTGGGGCAATTGAGAGGCTTCTTTATCTCAATCTTGAATTGTGACAATCAATGGGCTTCTCTACCTCGATCTGGATGGAAGGTGTCCAAGGGGCTTCTCTTCCTCGATCTGCATAGAAGGTAACCAAGGGGCTTCTCTACTTTGGAACCTGGGGCAATTAAGGGGCTTCTCTTTGTCAATTTGAAACTATGGTAACCAAGGGGCTTCTCTTCCTCGATCTGGATGAAAGGTAACTAAGGGGCTTCTCTACCTCGAAACTTACGGCGATTGAGAGGCTTCTTTATCTCAACCTGGGGCTATCGCAACCAAAGGGCTTTTCTACCTCGAGCTGAATGGAGGGTAACCAAGGGGCTTTTCTACCTTGGAACCTAGTGTGGTTGAGAGGCCTCTTTATCTCAATCTTGAATGGTGGCAACCAAGGGGATTCTTTGCTTTTATCTGAATGGAGGGTAACCAAGGGCTTCTTTACCTTGGAACCGAGAGCGATTGAGAGGCTTCTCTATCTCAATCTAAAACTATGGCGACGAAGGGGCTTCTCTGCCTTGATCTGAATGGAAGCTATCCAAGGGGCTTGACTACCTTGGAACCTGGGGCAATTGAGAGGCTTCTTTATCTCAATTTTGAATTGTGACAATCAATGGGCTTCTCTTTCTTAATCTGGAACTATGGCAACCGAGGGGCTTTTCTACCTCGATCCGGATAAAAAGTAACCAAGGGGCTTCTCTACCACGAAACTTGAGGCAATTGAGAGGCTTATTTATCTCAACTTGGGACTATGGCAACGAAGGGGCTTTTTTACCTCGATTTGAATGGAGGGTAACCAAGGGGCTTCTCTACCTTGGAACCTAGTGTGGTTGAGAGGCTTCTCTATCTCAATCTTGAATGGTGGCAACCAAGGGGATTCTCTGCCTTTATCTGAATGGAGGGTAACAAAGGGCTTCTCTACCTTGGAACCTGGAGCGATTGAGAGGCTTCTCTATCTCAATCTAGAACTATGGCGATGAAGGGGCTTCTCTACCTTGATCTGGATGGAAGCTAACCAAGGGGCTTCACTACCTTGGAACTTAGGGCAATTAAGAGGCTTCTTTATCTCAATCTTGAATTGTGACAATCAATGGGCTTCTCTGCCTCGATCTGGATGGAAGGTAACCAAAGGGCTTTTCTACCTTAGAACCTGGGGCGGTTGAGAGGATTCTCTTTTTCAATCTTAAATTATGATGACCAAGGGGCTTCTCTTTCTCGATCTGGATGGAAGGCAACCAAAGGGCTTCTCTACCTTGGAACCTAGGGCGATTGAGGGGCTTCTCTATCTCAATCTTGAACTATGGTGACCAAAGGGCTTCTCTACCTCGATCTAAATGGAAGGTATCTGAGGGGCTTTTCTTCCTTGAAACCTAGTGTGGTTGAGAGGCTTCTCTATATCAATTTGGAACTGTAGTGACCGAGTGTTGGCTCAAGTTCAACATGTGTACCCTCCTGCAATGATTCCGGTTCAACCTTGTCTTTCCATCCTGTTGGTTGACCTTTTAGCTCATGAAGAAATTACTCTTGCTCAAGTCAGCCATGTTGTTTCAGGGACACTTGGAGACTATCTTAAACTTTTCCAGACTCAATTGTATATTGTCTAGCAGGCATTCCTGTTACCTTGGTAACTTTCTCCTATCCTAAAGTTAATTGGCATCTCATCTTCTTTGTTTCAACCTTTGTGAAAATATCTACATGTTGCACTTTTAGGCTTTATCATCTAAAAATGAGGAGAGTCCCCCTCCTAGCCATATTGATGGCTCTTCTTGTTCTTTCATGGAGACATATCCTCATTTTCTCGCATGGTAGTATGAAGTGATGATGAACCCTAATAGGTCATACTACTCTGAGAATTTGGACCGGCCAGAGTATACCCCAAATGTCCCCTAGAATAACCCAGTATATTCCTAAATCCTTTGGTCTTCTTTCTCATGTTTGCTCATTGAGTTATTTTGAACTTGTGGATTTATGCTTCAGGTCAGTGTTGATCTTGTGGAAGAAAGCATGCAGATGATTGGAGGTTTGTAGCTTGTGGCACGCACTCAATCTTCTCGATATGTGCTCAATGAAATGAATTGGGCAAAAGATGATGCTTCCTTAGTGCTCTTTGCTTAAATCTCTATGATAATGGATCTAACACTTGTCTCTGTTGATTTTTTAGAACAGCTAAATGGCAATGGCTGATGCCAACACAAGATTCTTGGAAGAGAGGATCAAAAATCTTGAACTTCAAAACTGGTAACAAGAATCTTGGTTTTATGCAAGTCAAGAAGAAGACACTGAGGGTAGCTCCTCTAAGGGTGGGTCTAGGAGATCACTTGACTTGTATCTTAATTTTCCTGCAAGGATAAGAAAAAGTATTCCTTAGAGAATTTTAATTTCAGTTGTTAGCTCTTTATCTTTGGATAGCTCTTGATTTTGCTGAAACTTAGACAAGACAAGTTTAGAATTCACCCGATGAAGTCTTGTAGTAAAAAATTTGAACTTTTTAGACCACCTTTGATGTGATTTATATTCACCTGAATAAGGCAAGGCTGAATGCCCCTAGTTTGGAAACTTTATGCATGATGACCTTTTATTTTTTTGAAAAGGTTTTCTTTCTTTCTTTCTTTCTTTCTTTCTTCTTCTTCTTCTTCTTCTTCTTCATTTTTTTTTTTTTTTTTTTTTTTTTGGGAAAAGGGGTGAGTAGGGGATAAGGCATAGCCAAATGCCCCTAATTTAGAGATAAATGCATGACTTTGGAAAATCTTGACTTGATTAACTTTCTTTTCCTCTATTTTTAAAACCAATGATGGAGGTGATTTTTTTTTTTTTTTTTTTGAAACAAATGGACAAGGCATGCCTAAATGCCCCAATTTAACAAACCATGCAAAATTTGAGAAACTTTATTTCACAACAATTTTTTTTTAGTGAAAAATAGAATCAAAACGGACCCGTCAAGTGCCTGAAAATACAAAATAGGATAACCGAGCCTTGGTTGAACTGGGTGTTGACTGGCACTTTAAGCTGCTGACAGGTATGCTCAATTTTGGGCTGATTCCTCGTGCTTTTCGATCGCCTTTTTCTGTGTTTTTTTGAAAAATATTTTCTCTATTTAAGACTATGAAACACTTTCCTAGTTAGCTACAAACTCTTGAAACCTATTTAAACCGGGTTAGGGACTGAGGTAATTTACTTTAGCATTTCAATTGCAAAAAAAAATCTCTAAATCAAAGTAATCAAAAAACAATAATCACATACAAGAGTTATACATGGCTAAGAACTAAAATTTTCCTCATTCAACCATTCATGATTTCAATAGATGGGTTTGTAGCTTTGATTTAGCACCAAGACCAATTTTACAGCCTACAAACTAAAGGGAATCAAGGCTTTAAGGAATGTCAATATCAATTGTGATTTTCTCCATCCTGCCATGAAGTTCTAGGATATTGAAGACCATGTGTTCCGGTTTAGAAACTACAAAACATTTTCCCACAATTGAAAAAATTTCAGCTATTCTAGGTTATGATCCTGGCAAAAAATTCGTAGCAGTTTCTTGTGATCCCAGACATAGGGAGATTTTATCTGATGCTCTAGGGCTTTCTACTTCAATTACCAGTAGCATGATTAAGGGCCACATGGTGAATCTTCATCCAATTGTTTCAAGACTGATTAACAAACGTACTCATGGAGTGACTGACAACATGCATAAAAATTTTGGCTTAGCTCTTTACTTCCTGGGAGAATTTTTGCTTTCCTCTAGAAGGCCTAGTTTTGTGGATGCTTAAGCTATTGGCATTGTGAGTCAAGTTAAGGATGGTGATAATCCTGTTTCTCTAATCTTGGTAAAAACTCTTTTAGGATTGGATTCTATATCTCTTAGTGAAGAGTCACAAAACTTTCCTAGGAGTCCTTGACTTTGCAAATATGGTTGAAGGAAAGACTGGACATGATTGGCATGCCTATTGTTGCTGATTATGGTCCTGGCAATTTCCTCAATAGGACTGTTCTCAAAACCGAGTGTTAAACTGAAATCGACTAGGTGAAATTTCTCAAAACCCGGTGTCTCAATTCAATGGAATTGTTATTGGTGGAAGTGCCTGATGGAAATATGCAAGTACGCAGTGGAAAATTAACAGATCTACTTCATTCTCAATCTATAACATGCACTATATAAATTTCAGAATTCGAGTATAAGAGAGCGTACCTTGAAGTGGTTAATTTCAAAACAAAGATCGAAGCACTTGAGAATACTTTTAATCTTCACTCCAATTCCACTAATGCCCAAGAATTGTGGACTCTCAATCAGTTACAAAAGGAGAATTAAAGAGTGACTCACACTCACATACACACCATTTCACAATGATGTTTTTCACACTCTAAAAATTCTGTACATTTTTCCTTTTGTATCTAACCAACTATCTAATTGGGCTGGCCTTTTGGGCCTTTCCAATTGGGCTTAAATGTGTGGCTTGGAGTGGGACCAAAAGGGACCAATAAGACACTAGCTCCAATGGGCCTTGGACTTCTCTGTTAACTCTTGACAAGTCCAAAGTTACCATTAACTATATTTAATACCACTATATAAATATAGTTGCACTCTACGCCTTATCTATAAATTATATCCCAAGACTTTATTGTGCATGCAAACCCCTTCATAAAATATTCATAGTAATACAAAGTCATGAATGTTGACTACCACTTTGAAGATTACTACAAGACCGTTTGGGCAGCCCGTTTACGATCTGCGTTTGCGTTTTTTCCTTTTTTTTTTTTTTTTTTTTTTTTTTTGCTTTTAGCCGTATAAAAAGACTTTTTCAACTGTGATGCACTGTTCACGGTTACTGTGCGGCTACTGTTCAATGAACAGTAGCCGCACTTGTTGACTTTTGTCCATGAACAGTACATTTGTGCACTGTTCATGGACCCACAATTTTCACTTTTCAGCAACTTTTTCATTAAAAATGGGTCCCACGATACTATTTACACATTTAAAAATATTTTACTACAGTGTTTTCAGTTTTCAGTTTTCAGTTTTCAGCTGCATCCAAACAGGCCCTACATCTTAATCCTTGAGTACCCAGTTTAATATTTTATGTTATTCAATATATATTTATGAAATCTAATTTCATAAATATATATACTTTACTAAAGTGGTTGGGCCCAACACTCTGAATAAGCAAACCTATTAAACTTATCTAAAGGGAATATTTTATATCTCCGTTAAGAGATTATGAATTCCATCTTGAGAATATATGTTCCATCAACATTAAATGTGGTTGCCCAACATACTGAGGTTTTGACCATAACCTATAGATCTCACTCCTGATATATCAAAGCAGCCTACATCTCATGATCAGGTCCATTATTCTCTCAGGATTTAGAGTTAATGTAAATAAAAGTCGTGAGATTTATTATTCATTTGAAGTCATTAGAAGAATAATAAATCTCACAGCAGTCCAGTTCAATATGTCTTAACTCCAAAAACATATCAACTAGAAGTCTCCACTTCCATGATCAAGACAAATTATCTTAGTTGATATGTTATAGTCTTCGCAGATGAAATGCCCAATTTCACCACTGACTACGAACTAAAATTCTGAGTTTACAAAAAACTTATGATTTATATCTTCTGTGACTTTTCACATAAATCACATACTATGCATCTCATGGACTAAGATCATGTCCTATTAGTTCATTAATAAATAGTCTCATGTAATTAAACTATTTAATTATTTATAACATGACAATAAATTGGATTTTTGGGCATAAACCCTAACAGTGCCCACCTCATTTGTTGAGGTCTCCAAGATCAGATCACATCTTCATAGTTGGA